>NC_068369.1:6695021-6735021 GCF_020536995.1 Dreissena polymorpha
CTCTTGAACACGATGCTCGTCTGTTTCAAACGGAACGTCTGGCGACGGTTCATTTTGTGGATTAGCAGTTTTTATCGAATCAGCCTGGTCAGTGTCAGTGCGTTCACATGTAGCCGTTTGTTGCGGTGTAGTTCCGTAAATTTTAGCGGTAACCATCGCACACAGTGCTGCATCGACAAAGAGATGCCCACGTACTGCTCTTGACGCTGCTTTCCCACTCATCATGTGGTCTACAGCATTCGGTGCGTAGATGGTTTCTAAGACGTCCTGAAGCCCAGTCGCATGCATGAGACTTCCTATGGTTCCAAGAAAGCTCATTTGCATATGAAATCCACCTAATCTGAGAACGATCCTCCTCAGTGGGCTGTCAGCGTTTTCGTTTTGTACTATTGTTGCAGCTTTCCAGTACAGTGGCTGGTCAAATGTCACGATCGGTGTGCTATTACAAATTACCGCTTGTTCACACACAAATTTCAGTGTAGAGTAAACACATGACATGTCACTTGGATAAAGGTCATTCATTGGAAAAAATGTCACAGCTGACTTTCCTGGAAACTGGCCAATGTCAACAGATTGCATAAATCCCGACCAACCAGGGTTTGACAACTTCAGTGGCCTGACGACTTTTACTAAGACATCTAGATACGCTGTTGGGTCTTGAACATTCCTGGATTTCAAATCACTTTGAACACTTGAGCGCTCTTGTTTAAGCCTTTAGAAGTGTACACTGATCCGTCCTGTTGAGACTATATCGGCATTGAAAACCTTTATTCGAGGTATGCTGACGTCTTCTGTGACACCTGTGGTAACGGCTGCAATAATACCTATGCCATGGAAAGTGCCATACCCGTCCAAAGTACATATATTGTGGTCTACATTATCGGCCACATACGGCAAGGAAGATTACGACTTCACTCATGGAATGTGCACTCCATTTGTAGCAGAAGCGCTGGTTTCAAATCTCATCACTTCTTTGTAACTTGAACAAAATCTCATTTTATTTAGTACATCAATCAGAAATCGTAAAGAAAATTGATTGTGGAGTTGCACAGCAAGTCCTAGTTGCAGAGGCGAAAGCAACATACGCGGCCTGGTAGTTTGTATTATAGCTTGTCCTATTGACGCCTTCTTGACACCATTAGTGTTTTTCGGAAAAAGTGTGGACAGAAATGCAGTTAACGAGCCAGGTAAGAAATCTGTCTGTTCTTCTAGGGAAGAAAGTGCAACTGGGGACGGGTATGTGTCCTTATTAACAGGCATTTCTTTAATCTCACTTTGTATGAGTTTTGCTGCTGCTTTGATGATTGACGCCTTCTGTTCTGCTGTGTCCATATTCTTCGGTTGGTTGTAAAAGTCATTCAATATTGACGAGGCGGTTTCTTTGAATGTTACAATATTGGAAACACCATTTAGTTCAGTAATAACCACTCGATCTTTATAATGTTCCTTCAACCTTTTCTTCATGTACACGGCACTGTACGCACATCCTGGAATCAATTCTTCCATTTTTAAAACTAAGTCATGTACACTGGTCTGTTCATTGTCATTTTCTTCGAAGAACTGCATAACAGATAAAAATGCAGCATTTTGCTCTAGATTTTCTGGTCTGCCTCTTGGAGATTTTACTGTAGCTTCCGGGACAGTCTGTTTACTAGAAGGTAATTGTCGTGCAGTTCTAAAATTGACATTGCATGTCTGATGATAAATTGAATCTGCTGCATGCAAATCTTGTGTAAATTTCAGTCTTACCAACACCTGATAATCCCACTCATCCTTTCTACCTTCACACACTTCCCTGATTGTTGCTTGACAATCAAACGTTCGCACAGGATACACATCATGTCCTCTTTTGCAGCCCCTTAAGTTTGGCAGCTTTGCCACAAAATAAGCAATGCTGACCAAAGTCGAAACCGCCATTTGACCGAAGACGTCTGTATTCTTCTGAAAAGCCTGCACCACGGTTTCTTAATTGCCTTGCTTCCCTCGGTCGACAGAAATCACAACGGCAGTCTTTGTGAACACGTTGTCCAGTTGTTACAATGACGCTCAAACCCAGGGAACTGGCGAGTGTGTTAATCGTTACGCACCCCTTTTCTCTGAGCTGTGTCGTGGGTTGGCCATCGCCCAGCTCCTTTGTGCAGAATATACAGCAGCTCATGGTATGACCCTGGAAATTAAATGAAAGTAATTAAAACACTGATACGAAGTTCCTGTTTTCATAGATTAATAAGGATAAATTACTCTGTAAGATAAACTATTTGGGATATTACACAATTTTAACATGACATCTTTCTTGTCCTAACTAGACATATAGTAAACTAATAGATACAATTACTAGCTGTGTTTTTTTTATAAGAACTTGGTGCGTGCTGCTTTCAAAATATCTAATTAATATAGCACATGTAGAACTAGATCCATGTTATGACTTTATTCATGATTTGCATCAGATTCATTATATAGATTATAGATCTATCTGAATAATTTATGAAAAACCAAACAAAAGTGCACACCAATACATTAAACATTTGCTAAAACGAACTTTAAAATGAAAAATTCGTAAATTGAATTTTGACACGAATGGTCTTCCGTAGTTTTTTTTTGTGGAGCGTAAGTTTCTCTTAGAAAATGAGTTATTTTTTGTTATTTTTTTTTATCAAACGTGATTCTTAATATTTGTTATACATGATTTTAAATATCTTTTTTTCAGTCTAGTTAAAGCACAAACACAGATAAATCGGGTTTTTATATAGAGGAATGCATTTGTCCTGTATTATGAATATGCCATTGTATCATTTTAGGTTTTAATAAAATATAACTCACCTTTTAAGACCAAACAGCGTCGAAAGTTACGAGTCTCGGCATTTTGTTCTAGAATAGTTGCAACTTCCGGTATAAACAATGTCAAGAAATAATAGGCTATGGAAGCCAAAACAAGCCAAACAAAATTAAAGTTAAAACCGGACGGTGTATCGCGGATATCTGAAAAACCGCACTGAGGCATGATGGCGAATTTTAATACAAGGTACATATTGCATACATCTATGCGATGAACGTTGTTTCATTTCTTTTGCAATTTGTTTTAGGTAATTGCTTTAAGTGGCCTGGACTATACTAATAATTATACTACAACTGCAACTAATACAACAACAACAACAACTACTTCTACTACTTATACTCATACTAATACTAATAGTAATACTAATACTAATACCACCACTACTTCTTCTACTACTACTACTACTAATTCTACTATAACTGGTACTAATGATACTAATACTACAACAACAACAACAACAACTTCTAATAATTATACCACTACTGCTACCGATACTAAAACACTTACAGCAACAACTACTACTACTACTTAAACAACTTTTTAAACTAACACTACTACTTCTACTTAATCTACGTCTACCACTACTCCTACTACTTCTACGTTTATTGCTGATGCCAGTTCACTACTACTGCTATTACTACTACTACTACTACTATAACTACTACTACTTCAACTACTTCTACCACCACCACCACCACTACCACTTTAACTACTACTACTACTTCTCCTGCTACTTCTACTACTTCTACTAGTGCTAAACTATTACTACGTTTATGCTGAATTTGCTATATTTAGATCTACTCGCATATCAAGAACGAATCTATTTCGACAATATATTCACGACCGTCATTTACCCGGTAAGATAAGTCTAACCACACACGCGGTATATAACTGACAATTCTCATTACTTATACCGTTAGGCGTAACATTGCATAACATTGCAAATAGTGAGTCTCTTATTTGGTAAATTTGAAAACACAAATATTTGCCACTCAGTTATGTCGAACAAATTCGACTTGTCTTATGGGCTCGTATTCACGCTAGGAATGGCGAAACTTTGATAACAGATGACACATCAATAACAGAGAACAACAAATGTCACGCGCGAGAGGTAAAATCTTCAGCTTGTTTGCATTTATGTCCTGTTCATTTGATTTTTATTCACGGAGCATTGTTTGGCCGATGAATGGTGTAGCACTTCGTATTGCGAAGAAAGAAATTCCCGGAAGAACGGTGGATTATATATTTAATCATAGCGCTGTAGGCGCTGAATGCCTGGGGCTAGATTTAGTGTGCTTTGGAAGAAGTAATGTCCGAATTTCTCCCTTTGTCCGAATTTATACGGATTGACCCTAGCGGTTGAGTGCAGAAGCTCAGAGACTGTAAGATAAGACAATATTTGTGCATATACTACAGTGTACATAGACGGTGGAGGACTACACGATACTGGTGTTGGGAACAATAACCTTTTGTTCAACTCTACAGATCTGGTAGAGGTTCGTCTACATAGGCGGTAAAGATATACAACAACAAAATGGCCGCAACAAATTTTCTTGTTGGCGTGAAATAAATCCCTTTCAATAGCCTAAAACAGCTTTTTAGTACATAGTTAACAGATCAGGAAAACACTCATACTTCCTGTGTAATGTGTATACAAAAGAAAATCAACTTACCCTAATAAAGAACGGTGTACAGATTGTGTACTTTATCTCACGTAGAACTTTTTGCGCTCGATTTGCGCGCTCGATCTTCGCAGTTAAATAACAAATCCGGTTACTTCGTCTGTTTCCGAGAATTATCGTGAATATTTGTTGCTGTTTTTTTCTTTTTTATGAAATGTCTTGTTATCGCAAAATAAAATAACAATATTTAAAAATATGTTTATAAATACAAAATATAAGGTCTTAAAAAAATGTCTCAGAAAAAAAATCTTACCGTCTCCGTAAAAACTCGTATCTTTTCGGCCTAGACCGTCAAGTGAGGATCTTATTCTCGCATGAATATGTATACAATAAAAACTAGCAAATAATTAGCAATTTTGCTTCAAGAATATTTTTTAACACTTTGTATGACACTATCATGTTACATAGTGATGTGCTGTATTTATACAGCGGGTTATTGTGATTTTCGATGAACTACTTTTATTGCGCATGAATTAAGTGATAAGTTGGACTTTGATAATTTTGATTTTGGCAGTCAGCCAATTCGGATAGACTCAGAAATGTGTATCATTACTATGGCCTTGGGGCTACGCCCCAGGCCAAAAAAGCGATAAAATTCAATCGATAAACAGCAGGAATTGGATGATAAGTACACATGAAAAAATCGAAATAAATCAGAATGTGCTTATTATTAAAAAAACTAAGAATATATATATATATATATATATATATATATATATATATATATATATATATATATATATATACCAAACAGTCGAACATTGCATCTATAATTGCTGCGCACTGCTATTAAACAAGGAATTGCAACTTGATGTCGGTAAATTATTTATTTTAAAATTCACTCTTGTTGATTGCCAAATTAAAATGAAATTTTGGAACGGTCCGTGATTAGCCGCAAATCGATATAAACACTTGCAACCTAGTTTTGGCATAAACGCTGCAACCGGAACGATATGTGTAAATTAATGACGAACGAAGGCTTATATTTTTACATGTGTATCAGTATCAGTTCACTATTGATAATTGCATTCAATAACATACACACTTTAAATGAATATGTGTGGTTATCGAATACAATAAAACATACAGACGCCATTATCATTTTACAAGATGTACACATTTTTAAATAGATTCAGATGAGTATAAAATACATTATAAGCTACACGTCTAAAAAAGTCGAATTCCAGCAGAATAATATCTATCGACATAAACATATACACAATTCATGCGGCAAGCGAACAATGGTCTTATGTCTCATGCGGCCAGAGTAGCTTCTGGAGCTACCCTGTTAGCTAATGACACCACGACACATTGCACGTCTTTATAGAGAACATGGTAGCTCCAGACCAGACTGCGCGAATGAACAGGCTGCTCATTATTCAACAAATAGCGTTTCAAAACAAGATACTTTTCAACGTCAATCCGATAGATCAGGAAAAAGATGTATATACTTAAAATAAAACATATGTTACCTCTATCGTGATTCAACAGAATTAATTGTACGCATTGTATTATAACCAGTTATTGTTGAACACTTTCGATAAAGGGTTAGTAGTTAACATATATGAACATTCAATTTATTACACGCAAAACTCATAATTCATTCTAAAAACTTGTATTTTTGTATTTCCATCTACGAAGAATAAACTAAACATAACCTAAGTACGTGCATACTTAAACACGGAGAGGGCAACACTAAATGAGCGCATACATGCTATGATATTAAACATGTGCCATCTGAAATCCTTTATTATACAACAACAGCATCAGCGTATATGTTGTATTCATCATAAAAAGTCCCTTACCATATTATGACTGTTTGCATATGATCTCATTATAGATACCACTAACACATATATTAACATGATTGTTGAAAACTATTGTCATAGTTTACAAATGCACATGTATACAAACAGAACATTTCAATACTGTACACTGTCTGACCTTTCACACCATTTGCTTCTATATATACATACATGGCTCTTATAGACAATGGCGATTGCAATAGTTTAACGGACTTGCATAAAACATTTGTAAGTATCAAAAGCGTTAATTAGGATTCCATAATGACCTCGCATGAATCAAATGTCGCGGAAAAGCTTATACCATTCTCATTTGGATTTCTACCTTGCTCATTGTCCAAGTTTAACAGTGTCAGCATAATCCATAGTCATATTTCAAGATATACGTCAAAAGGCTACATATCGTATCAGCAAAATCACATGAAAGTGGACGTAACACAAATAGACAATAGTCGAATAACATGTAACAATGGTAGTCATTATTATGTAACCACTTGTTAACCACACACATCATAATAAATGTTAAATCCAGGCATAGCAATAATTTATTTTCTTGAACAAAAAACACAAAACAACAAACACTCTTTGTGTTTGGTTTGTCTCTGTACAATTACAATATTGGCCTAGCGTTCGACATTTTAATCAGCAACTGTACATACGTTACGTGTAATTAACATAATCATATTCCACACATAGCATGTATACTTTTATTTAACACAAAAAACGTCTGCATGTTTTAATACTCAGGTACACAGTGGTTAATTATTTTATTTCTACACTTCCCAATGATAGTGTATTTCTCAGGTACTCAGTGGTATAATTATTTTATTTCTACACTTCCAAATGATAGTGTATTTCTCAGGTACTCAGTGGTATATATATTTATTACATTCTACAATGAGAGGGCACTCGCCTTTTTTCCATGAAAAATGGCTTAAACTTAAAAGGAAAATCACGAAAATTAAATAACTTGCACAGTAAGCGCCCACACCCATAAATCAAAATGTTTCCACGTCTCCGCGTCCGCGTTCCGTGTCCGTATGGCCGTGTCCGCGAAAAAAAAACTGGTTAAAATCTGTTGGAGCTAGTCCATGTATCCGCGGTCCGCGTCCGCATTTTTCGTCCGCGATTTTTCACGGACGCGGACTCAGTACACGGACGGCATTCAAAATGAAAGGATGACTTTCAAGCATTTTCATTACCTTAAGTAAATGGCAAGTCGTTGCTTGGCACTTATAGACTGACGTGACGTACTCCGTCGATTCAGCTGTTCTTCTACAACCGACAGCACATCGTCGAACTGACGTCTACTAAACGGTAGTAGGTCCTGAACTCTTCAGCGTTCAGCTCTAATTCCCTAACAAGATGGGAGTATGTGCCTTTAGTTTAATGATGATGGCACGTGTCCAGTACCTATGTCTGCGTTTCCGTCTACTTACATGAGTACTGCCGCAGCAGTCATCATAAAAATGTGTGCTTTTCTAATTACGACATTCTAATCCAAGTACCACCAAGTTTCAAATGAGCTTTTTATACGGAAAGGCTAAAATAATGAGCGTATGCATGGAATAGATACTCCGTATACGGAACGCGGACACGGAACGCGGACGCGGAGCTCGGACACGGATTCATGGAAACCCGGCCGGGTTTCCATGCATCCGTGTCCGCGCTCCGGGTCCGCGTTCCGTGTCCGCGTTCCGTATACGGACACGGAGTATCGTTTCCATGCATCCGCTTATTATTTAGGCCTTTCCGTGAAAAAAGCTCATTCCAAACGTAGTGGTACTTGGATAAGGATGTCGTTAATAGAAGAGCACACATTTTTCATAATGACAGCTGCGGCAGCACTACATGTTAGTAGACGGAAACGCATACAAGGTACTGGTCACGTGCCATCATAAGAAACCGTCAAAATTACGGTACATACTACCATCTTATTAGAGAATTAGAGCTTAACGATGAAGAGTTCAGGACCTTGGTAAGTTATTTATAATTATTAACAAAATATTTTAATATTGTTATAACCCAAGGTATACAAAAATCCTAATTATCTCCTTGTTTCATACCGCTATCAGCTAATTTCTCCAACACCACAGTACAGAAAGCCGAAACTAGCTGATTAGCCACTCTGGACAGGCTGCATTAATGACAATTAGCATAGTTATATTGGTAAACATTATTGATTATTCGTATAACAGACTTCAAAACTTGTAGGTGAACCTGCATAGACACAAAAGAACATAAATAGCGACTTCTTATAGCGTTATATCTTGTTTGAAATATATACTGTGTCTTTTGAAAAGCGATTATAGAGATTACAATATGCAGACGATATGTATTCGAATTGTTTGATGCAATGTCTTTGTCTTTGTATTATTTTTTACGTTGGTTGTATATTATTTCAGGGTGATCCCTTACTAAATATATTATTTTTTCACTAATATTTATGCTTAAAGTCGACCATTCATGTTCACTTCCGTCCGTGTACTGAGTCCGCGTCCGTGAAAAATCGCTCACCGAGCGATTTTTCACGGACGCCATTCGCGGACGAAAAATGCGGACGCGGAACGCGGATACATGGAATCGCTCCAACAGATTTCAACCAGTTCGTTTTTTCGCGGACGCGGACACGGAACGCGGACGCGGAGACATGGAAACCCGGCCTTAGGCATCCGTGTCCGCGCTCCGCGTCCGCGTTCCGTGTCCGCGTTCCGTATACGGCCACGGAGTATCGTTTCCATGCATCCGCTTATTATTTTAGCCTTTCTGTGTAAAAAGCTCATTCCAAACGTGTTTGAAATATATACTGTGTCTTTTGAAAAACGATTATAGAGTGTACAATATACAGACGATATATATTCGCATATTACTATTCTCACTTACCTGAAACGCCATCAATTGACATTTCGTTGGCTATGCTTTTCCAGATGTTTGATGCAATTTCTTTGTCTTTGTATTCTTTTATACGTTGGTTGTATATTTCAGGGTGATCCCTTGCTACATTTATTTTTTTTTCACTAATATCTATGCTTGAAAGTCGGCCTTTCATGTTGACTGAGTACGCGTCCGTGAAAAATCGCTCACTGAGCAATACGCGGACGAAAAATGCGGACACGGAACGCGGATACATGGAATCGTTCCAACAGATTTCAACCAGTTCGTTTTTTCGCGGACACGGACACACGGACACGGAACGCGGACGCGGAGACATGGAAACCCGGCCACGCTTGAGCCTACGATCTGGTTGTAAAGTTAACCTTAAAGACAGCATAAGGTGGAGCGGCTACTTAAAGATATCAAAGTGTTTAAAGCGTTGCACCGATATTTTGGTTTAATTTACCACCATCAATTGAAAATTATGATACACGTATGACATTCGAAAAGCACGTATTAAGGAAGATATAACAAGAAGCCTTAATTCTCTTGACTGAACTGTATATACTTAGCAAATGTTGAACTTCAGAATTTAAGAATTGTTGACATTGTAAGTTTACAACTAGATATAATTTATTTTCATAATGCTGATATTAAGATTCATGTTTATTGTGTTGTGTCATGTGTTGTATGAGGGGTATCAAACATATACATATTGATACAGATCGCTGCTAAAATGACTATTTAAGCTTAAAAGATGTTTCGATGAAGTTATTTAAACCTATTAGCTCTTTAAAAATATAATTGGAGAATCGCTTCAAATTGCATTCTGTCGTGCCTTTCCATTACAAATGATGGTTTCTCACAGACGTATACGTCATTTGATAGCTGTTTGTCATTTTTTCATATGAGCGAAATGTACTATGTTTTAAATTTTGTTTTTGTATAAATGCAAATAAACGTCTGAAATGTTTACGTCAGGAATCTAGCTACTGATATCACAGGTGATATCGATTTACATTACCATTTTTGAACGCCACAGAACTCAACTCCTGCAACACTTCCTATCGAGCAATCGCGGATGACCTTAATGTCCCCACTGAATATCACTGTCTTCCGTTTCTTTCTTTTTTTTGTCTTCCGTTTCGATACAAGTGAATAGTGAATAGACTCAGATGACGAATACTTAATTGTTGATAATGAAACATACATAGGAATGATATCAATTTTAAATCCTACCGCACAATTTGCTTATTTACGGAATTCGTTGTTTTCAGTTAAGCGCTAAAAAATGTTTATTGTATGCTTTTCTTTCATTATGAAACGTAAGACGGCCTACGCAATGTTTAATGAAGGTTGGTAATGTGTTCACAGTTATATACCTGATAAAAACGATTCTTTTTATTCGTGTCAATGTATAATTCGGGGTCCAAAGGCAACATTGGAAGGACGCCTACAGCACGGCTTATAGCCCGATGGAGAGCTTATTTTAGTGTCGGAAAATTTGGTATGCACACTTAAGTATTGCTAACAAAGTGTGTTTGCTTACTGGCACCTCGACATAGTGCATAATAGCCATTTACTGATATAACAATGAGTTATATATGTATCTATGGAATATTTCAGAGAACATGCTTTCAGGTGGATCATACAAATACGATTTAAACTCATGTTGGACAATAATACAACCAATACGGTAAAACATACAACGACCACAAAGGCGGAATGTATGTATTTATATGCGGTCTACTGCATATAGAATTGTGAGAGACTTGTAAATTAGTGTCTCGTATACATGCTATGTTTATATATTTTTTAATTGATACATTTGTCAATATGGTCAGTTTACTGTTGTCAAAGATCACCTAGCGAATATACCGTGATGTTGAGCTATCGGATAGAACGCTGGCAGTGTAGAACACTTCGAAGGTAATGAGTTCCTTTCGAGATGCATTATGTTTGGACCCGGATTGTGCCCCAGCACTCCTACCTAATTAGCTCCCTTAACTCACGAACGGTGGGACGAATATTGAATATAGCTCTAATTTCCATATATTTTGCAGTTACTGAAAGATTTGAAATTAAATTTTGAGGTGGTCTTTTGTTATGGGTGAAGCCGGAGTACCGGAGCACCTGCCCGGTATGTCGACCACCAACCAAACGCATATGCTTCCTGGAAACGGGATTGAACCCGGGTCGCATAGATGAGAAGCAAGTGTACCAACCACTTCGCTAACCGGACAGCCCGTTAACATAACCGGACAGTATGTTCTTATCCAACAAGATATATAAAGATGCAGTTATCAAAACAAAAGTGCTCAAGTAAAAATGTAAGTGTGTCGGATTAGATTATACCTGTTGTTGCTATACGCCAAGTTTAGTTATTGAGGAGCATTATTAAAATATTTTAGACATTTTAAAAACAATGATTCATCCTCTATATCCCCGAAATAAAGGGTAATAGACATGAATACCTATTCCTTATTAAGTTGTGACCCTCAGTCGGCTTCAATTCTTAAACAGGAATTATTTTCAATCACAGGCTGTTGCGTTTAAGATTATAAGCTAATCAAACATCGACGTTATTCAGATATGCCTTACCTAATCATTTTCACCCCGTACCCCAAACATTTGTAAAATCAAATTGAAAAGTAAAAGCGCTAAACAAATAATTAAACTCATTTAACAAAACACAACGTACAAAACGGTTAACTTTCTTCTAAAACAAAAGTCAAAGCAAATCATTCAAATTTGATTTAAAAAATATATATAATTTGACAATTATGAAAATAAGTTTATACATTATGGCTTTTTAATTATTCCTATAAATAGCAATGTATTTTAGCATTATAATATTATCTGCTTAACGAACTTAATCAGTTATACTTTTCTCTTCAAATACTGGTGGTGCATTTGCATGTATTAATACTAAAATCATTTTAGTTTGGTTTTCATTAAGTAGGCACATTTGTTACTATTGATTCAAAATGGTAAACATTGGATTCAATTTACTTTTTTCTTACAATATTCAAGGGTTATTTGAACTTCTAAAACAACACTTTATGTTGATGTTAAAAAACAAAGTCCTAAGGCTACAGTTAAAGTCAATATTTCACCATGATGTAAACAAGTGTTATCCAATTGGGATAATTTAATCAATTTAACATTTTAAAGTTATTGTTTTAAATGTTGTGTGTTTAAAATCTAATTCTACGAAGTAAATGTTTGTTTTAAAGTGGTTCATTGTGAAATAGTTGTGGGATATGCGTTCGATTAGCAATGCCTTTATACAGACATCAACCTGCAATGCTAAACTTTGACCATTCTTTAGCATTGATCAAGTTTAAATATTTTTTAAAACGTTTAACATAGGCCACATTCATACACATGCCTATGTATAGTTAATAGTATGATTGCATATAATGATCGATGCGTAATCCAATGTGACAATTTAATTTCGTTGAAGAATATATATTATGTTTTAATAAAACAATGGCATTGTCTCATGCTGATGTAAATAACAGTTACCACACTCGATCATTTTCGACAGAATACACCTTAAACTTGCTTAATAAACTTTAAACGTGAATATCTCTCATACAACACAAATAAATGTACTGAAAAAGTGCTTGAAGAACTCATATGTAAATATTGAACAAAAATGGATGCAGACAAATTAGTGAGCATTTTTCCGGCGTGAAAGGGTGAGGGAAATTACAGACTGTGTACTGAGTTTTCCCAGCTGTAAGAAATACAGCGCTTTTAATGTTTAGGAACCCATTGTGCCTCATAAAACACTAGCAAGACATTGGCAATTTTTCCGTATCGAGATATGCAAACTTGATAGGATATACTTTTTGATAATTGAATCTTACAGTAGACATTTTAATTTGCTGACGACCGCAAAATTACAAATT
Source organism: Dreissena polymorpha (assembly GCF_020536995.1). NCBI lineage: Eukaryota > Metazoa > Mollusca > Bivalvia > Myida > Dreissenidae > Dreissena > Dreissena polymorpha. Next base: position 6,708,133 of record NC_068369.1, read on the forward strand.
GTCATACAGAAACTGCGCGCACATTTCAGTAGATTTGGTGTGTCGGATTTATTCGTCCGTAAAAACGGAAGTCATTACACATCAAAAACACCTCTTAACTTCGCTTAAAAACATGCAAAATTACACATCCCACTAGAGCACAATCAAATGATTTGACAGAGGTCATGGTCAAAACAGCTTAGCTAAGCGCATTTAATCAAGGCAAAAGAAACAATGTCTGATCCATATATTGCAGTATTAGACTACATAAATACCTTTTAGCAGTATATAGGATTCTCACCTGCACAATTGTTGCAAGTTCGACGCACACAATATCTCATTCCTGTGAAAATAAAAAAACTGATAACAAAGGCAGTAAACACATCAGCAATGGTCGCCTTTTGAACTATTTTCAATTTGGCCGCAATTGCAAATATCATACAAGATGTTTAAATCACAAAGAAGCTCGAAAAAAGAACACAGTGGGAATTTATAATGTGGTTCTACAGTGAAATAGTGTTGTTTTCAAATGTGTTCGAAGCAATTGAACTGATAGTGGAATTGTTAGTGAAAATTTAGAAATATTTTATCATTCAACATCGTGTAGAATTATCATCGGCATCATTTCTGTGGAACATTCCGTTATTCAAAATACTAGTGTTTCATAGTTATGGTGCTTTTGACATAGTTCACTGACCATCAATATTGGAAATATTCTTGTATACAGGTAAAAAATTAATTTGTGCGGAATGGTTATTTTAACTAATAATAATTTAATGTAACCATTTCATTTTAGATAGATTGCACTGAAAGTCTGAAGCTTACTTAAACATTCATACATGTTCCCTTGATAGAACCAATACTTTGTCAGGGTTTAGCAGGATCAAGCGGCCTCGGGATTATTTGGCCTCGGCCTTAAACCTGGGTCGATTTGGCAACAAATCAACAAGGCTTTATCGACCCTATCTTTAATTACAGATATTCTTAAGATGATTAAGAGAACTCTCACTCAGTACCAATGGGGATCAAACAGGGAACTTGTTATAGGTAGATGGACACAATACATAATATGCCATCAAAACCTTTATGATATGCAATCGATAAGTATAATAATTGATGATTGTATCAATTAACTTTGTTACTTATTTACTAAAGCGATGTGATGCGCATTGTTTGTTATTGTCCATTGCATTAAACATGTTTTATCTGCATGCGCTTCCGACCATATCAGTTAAACTAATTGTCACTTAATTTACTTAATTAAAGTAACTATGTTACACGTTTACTTTTCAACACTAAAATGTTTACAAAAATAAAATGAACGCAAACTTTTATTTTTTTATAGTTAGTTATAGGCTTAAATTGTAATATGACAACACTCATGCATGTGACCATATAATTATACAATAATAGGGAACATTATTTATGAGAAATTCCAAAACATCACCATATCATCTCAGATTCAAGGCACATAATAAAGTGATTTATAACTGCTATGTTTTCTATGATATATGGATTAATTTTATGTTATAATGCACTGATGTTGTTTTTTAATTCAAGAAACAATCATGTTAAAATTTTGAAGAAAGATATGGTCTGATAAATAATGAAAACTACAGTAAAAAATCAGTTGAATACTCTAACCAACTAAGATTTGTCAACGAGCACTTCAGAAATTCAGACCGGGAATAATATTAAATACCATTAAAGGGAATCTCTGGAATCACAGTTTAGACTTGTCTGTCAAAGCTGTAAATATGCCTATGGCCATATAGACATTGGTAATAATTACCGCCAAGTCACATAAATGGAGAAGGGTGAAGCACGCTGCTATTTATATCTTGACAGTAGCGGCAGATACAATTTTTTCTAAGCAGAACTCATGATTCATACATTAAAATGAAAAAACCCATATGAGAACAAATTATATCGTATATTGGTGCAGCAAATGGCATAAGTGTAACATTTCAAAAGAATATTTATATAAAAGGGTTTAATTGTTAAAAAAGGATGCCACAAGATTTCTGTATCACTTAAGTTATTTATTATTTATATTATTGCACTTATAAATTCACAAAATGCACTAACATTAAGAAAACTAGCTTCTTTTACATTTCTTGGTTTTAAAGTTAAGAATTAACACAATAATCCTTTATATAAGTAATGTCATTCATTAAATTAAATCTCCTATACATGTATAGCCTGACATATTTCATTACGAATTGTTTAACTTAACATTAAACTAAAGCTCCTATACATGTATAGCTTGACATATTTCATTACGAATTGTATAACTTAACATTAAATTAAAGCTTCCATGCATTTATAGCTTGACATATTTCATTACGAATTGTTTAAGTTGCTTATCCTGTTTACCGGTAATTAAAATATTCATATGAAAAGTAACTTATCTATGTTTTGCTGGTGTTCATAATACTGTTCTTTCTTACGTTTTCATGTATCCAATGTACACAGAAAATTATGATGCGTAAATATACTCATTCTGAGTGATCGGCAATTAAATCTTGATCGCCTCTATTAAAGGCTCATCCGTTTATGTACTAATTATGTATGTTTTGTTTACTTGTGATCGGCAATTATTTCTTGATCGCCTCTTTTAAGCTCATTTCAGAAATTATGGGAATAATATTATTTTATAATGTATTTTTTTATTATAATTATTTATCACTCATAATGGGCTTCTCCGCTTGTTTTCATGATTATTGTGTTGTCCATGCACGTTTTATGTATGTTTAGTTCACTTGTGAGTGTGGGCATGTGTGTATGGGAGTGGGTGTATTCGTGTGCGCGTGTGTGAGTATGGGTGTATGCGTATGGGAGTGCGTGTGTATTATTATCTTTATTATTTATTTATTTTTGCATTTTGCTTTGCCTACGTTGTTGTTAATTTTATTGTGAATTTATGTTGTCCTCATGTGCCTACTATGGCGTATTGGATAGAAATAAACACCTATACCATATTACAAGAAAAAGTGCATTTAATGCACATTGCATGTAATAGTAGTGGCATTGCATTTTCTGCATTTAATATGCTTTTAATTAACTTAAACATGCAGTCAAGAAGACTTTTAACAGAACAAAATATATTTCCTTCTGCATTTTCCCCTATATATACTATTTTGTGTGTTAACATGTATTTTCATCCTAACAAATACACTTTACCGGAAAATAAGTATGCTTAAGTGCATATTAAGTGTGTTTTATTATTTTAAAACGCATTAAAACACTCTTTTCAAACAACGTCGAACAATTCGGAAAATTCTTAAGTGCAGTAATAAAAAACAGTGTTATATGCATACCAGTTCCTGTCTAGGCGCAGTAGGCCTAATGCGATGTACTTGTGGAAAAAATAATGCATTTTGTATTGCTGTTACTTCAAAAATATAGGTTCCCATACAGTTCAATACAATGTTCAATTAACTTCACTATGCAAAGTCGAAATAAGACATCAATCTTAAAAAATATTTTCAATAATGTTTAATATGATGTTTGAATTTATTAATGTAATACACACTTGCATACAAAAACTAATTTTACATCAAAACTAATTGTTTTATTAGATTTTGCAAGTACTCAACTAATGAAACCGTGTCTATGCTTGTATGAGTCAAGTCAAGTCAAGTCAACATTTTATTAAAGAAACAGAGGCCTCTGGCCCAAAATACATATCATGCAATGTACAGTTAGTTGTGTGTTAGTGGTATTATTCAGATGTAAATGTTAGCACATGTATCTAGTCCCTTTTCCAGAATTCATAGGAACGAAAACATACACTGCAGATTTTCTACATACATATCAAAGTTACGTCATAGTGATAGTATACAGACAATAAGTCTCTAATCTTTTACAGAACTCGTAAGACAGAAAAAATACACCACAGATTTTCTACATACACACCATGTAACATAAAGAAATTGCAAAGCTATGCCACAGCAATATTGTTCAGATGCAAAAGTTAATACATGTATGTATATCTAGTATTTTCTAGAAATTACAAGATAGAGAACATACATTGCAAATTTTCCACAAACATACCATGTAATATACAGAAATTATCACGTTGTGTCATTGCAATATTGTACAGATGTACATGTTAATACATGTATCTAGTCTTTTCTAGAATTTACAAGATAGAGAATATACATTGCAAATTTTCCACAAACATACCATGTAATATACAGAAATTATCACGTTGTGTCATTGCAATATTGTACAGATGTACATGTTTATACATGTATCTAGTCTTTTCTAGAATTCATAAGATAGAAAACATACACTGCGTCTTTTTCACATACATATCATGTAATATACAGAGACTGCAGAATTGTGTCACACTATTATTGTATTGAAGTAAATGTTGATACATGTATCTAGTCTTTTATAGAATTCATAAGATAGAAAATATACACTGCTAATTTTCTAATAGTTTCAAAATCATTCGTTGACAATAAGTCATAGAAGTTATTCAGGTCAGTACCAGAGTTATACCAGTTGAACAGAAACTGATTTCTAATACTTGTATATTTAGTACAATGGAAAAATGCATGATATTCACAATCCACAAATGTCATATTAATATTAATTTGTGAACAAACATTACACACGCGATTCTGGAAAGTAATATTCAGATGTCTGCCAGTTTCAACTTGTAGTTTATGGTTTGAACATCTAAATTTAGCATAGGCTATTTTGTGTTTGGCTGGCATTTCTATTATCAAATATCGCTCAATATTAAGTAGGGTTTTAAAATGACTATAATGGTGACAACGACTTGAGTTACTCACGGTGTCATGCCAGTTTTGAGTAAAACAGTCAATCAATCTATTTCTAAAAACATTGATAAACATATCACAATCACCAATTTCTTGTGATATCCACACATATCCAAAACCGTATGTGAAAAGTATAGATTTTACTTTGGTCGCCCAACAAATTCTTCCAGCATCATCTATTGATTTAAGCATAATATAACATTGCCTAGGGTATCTATCAGATGTCATAGTCAATAGTTTACACCAGTACCTGATACAATTGGTAAAATAAGTAATACATAATGGGAGTCTTCCACATTCCCCCAAAACCATGCAAGTATTGGTAGTTTTACGAACATGTAATAATTTTTTACAAAACATATTATGGACAAATTCAATAGCTGGGCTGTACTCGTTACCCCATATCTGGGAACCGTAACATAATATTGGCTTTACCATAGTGTCAAATATTTTAAATAAATCCTTTGCAGGAAAAAACCCAAATGGTTTCTGATAATTTCGTATAGCAAATATTGCCTTTTGCGCTTGGGAAGCTAGTTTATCATGGGCTGAGCTCCAGCTTAACTTTGGAGTCAACAATAACCCCATGTACTTGTATACAGGAGTAACGTTAAGTTGTTGTCCGCGGAAGAACCAAGATTCATATCTCCGGAGGGGACCACCATTGCGAAATACAGTAATTTCGGTCTTATCCAGATTAATTTCCATACCAGTATCAGTACAAAACTGATCAACAATGTTAATTTGTTGTTGTAACTTAATGGCGGTCTCGGCACAGTTGGCGACATCGTCTGCAAACATTAGACATAAAATATCTGGGATATCATTAGTTATGAAAATACCAGTTTCACATTTAATCCTTAAAAGTGACGATAACTCATCTATAAATAGCGCAAAAATAGTCGAACTCGATTTGTCTCCCTGCCTGGTTCCAATATTACAGGGAAACGCATCTGTAACATCTTTTGAGACTTTTACACGAGAAGTCAAGCATGAATACATAGATTTAAGAACTCTGAGGAACTTTCCAAAAACTCCTTTCTTCTCTAACGATGAAAATAGTTTGACATGGTTAACTTTATCAAAGGCTTTACGGAAGTCAACGTACAAACAATAGAATCGACCACCCCGTTTTGAAAGATATTTTTGGATCATAGCCTGTAAACAAAAGACATTATCAACTGCCGAATATCCTAAACGGAAACCTGCTTGAGATTCATCAATCTTATTATTTTCTTCTGCCCAGTCATACAATCTCTTATTAATTATTCCAGAGAATATTTTATATAGAATATTCGTAATAGATATACCACGATAGTTACCAGGGTTATTACTTGGACCTGACTTATGAATCGGTGTAATGATACTTTGACCCCACGACTCGGGAAAGTTACCAGTGTCTAATATTTTATTAAACAACAACAACATTATTGGAGAAATATCCGTTTTTGAACACTTGTAAAATTCAGATGGAATTCCGTCCAGACCACAACTTTTACCATTTATTAATTTGGATATTGACCATTCAATTTCTTGCAAAGTGAAAGGATCATTAAGTGAATTCGCCGTATCATCAGAATAAGCATGGTCATTTCCAACAGTGAAATCAATAACAATAGAGTTTTCATCGAATAAAAGGCCACTGAAATATTGTAACCATTCTATTTTTGAGATACTAGAATCAATTGGTTTGGCTGGTTTACTTTTCTTTAAAAGTTTCCAAAACATTGTATGATTATTACTACAATTAACTAGTTTTTGGCGGTTTAACCTTTGATATTCGTATACTTTTGACCTACAGTGATTCTTAAAATTATTTCGTTTATCTTTAAACAATCTGAGATCTGACTCTAAATTGGAGCTACGAAATTTACGAAGGGCGATATATTTAACCGACTTTAAATAGTCGCACTCGTCATCCCACCAAGGTGGTTGTGATGAAAAATACCGAAAATTAACCAGCATACATTTACCGGCATCCTGATATATAGCTGTAATCAGATCTACCGCAGAATTAACATTAGAATCTATGGTATCAAGCAAAGTGTTATACCGATTCTGTAATAAGTCCCTTAACGTTAGTACAAACTCGTCACATAACGAATTACGCCATCGAAATTTCTTCCATGTGTTAAGTGGATAATCATTAATATTATTTACAATAGTATTTGACCTGTATGGAAGCTCAAATACACAAGAAACCGGAAAATGATCTGAATCGTCCCTGTCTATAACTTTGAAGTCTTTAATGTATTGAAAAAGTAACGATGAAGCAATCATATAGTCAATGACACTTGCGCCATCATTTGAAAAACATGTAAATTCACCACATCTATCACCAGGGAAGCGGCCATTGAGAATGTGTATGTCAAATATGTAACATAGATTTACCAGGGATTTACCATAATTATTACCACGTATATTATCCTTATTATTGCGTGGGATATCAAATGTGCTTCCATCATAGTCTATATTACCAAAAATGTAAAAGAGATCATCAAACGGAATATAATCCAAAAAATCTTTACATCTGGAATTCAAATCACCTGCAATGTACAACAATGCTTGTGGATAATCATAAGTTATAGTTTCTAAATTATCATACATTTGAGATATGCCATTCTTCTCATCTTGATCATTATAGTAGCATGATCCTTCAGGAGATACATACGTAAAGTACATTATAATATCCTCACAATCATACAAGGTAGAGTATTCACAGTACAAAATAACACAGTTTTCAAATTGTTCATAAATTCGTCGAATAGGTACTTGCTTATGTAATTTACTACTTATATAGACACTAATTCCCCCACTATTTCTAATAGCATTATTTTTCATCTTTCTTACAGAGTCGTAATGAACATACGATTTTATAAAGTCATTAAAATCCCCAACATATTTAGCCCAAGTTTCACAAATATGTATTATATCAAATGAACTTAAAAACTTAGTGACCTCGGCATTTTCAAAATATTTGTTTAATCCACATATGTTCCATGAAATAACCTTAACACTAGCATGTTTATAAACAATGTTCGTATTAGGACCTTGACCTAGTCCCTATTCGGAGAGAGAGTCATCGTGATTTGGCGTAGCTCCATTGATTGACTGAGCGTTACCATGTGACCGGTCGTCATCGTGTTCACTGTTCACATGTTGAGATCCGACCAATCGCTGCTCATCATCGGTGCGGTTTTTCTCACCCCCTTGATGCTGGAATGCACGTGGATTAGAGCGTTTCCCAACGTAAACAATTTGGTCTGTGTTATCATCGTATCTATAGATAGTGTCATTTACAAACAACTTGTCGTATCGAATTGATGCGTAATGCCCATTGTTGCGTTCACGTACCATGCGTTCCCCGAGTATTCTTCTGTGTCGTTTTACACGGTCTGTGTAGTCTTGTTGTACAGAGTACTTAGGGTTTGTGAACGATTTTAGTACACTCGAGGCTTTAGTCATAATTGATTGACAGTCTTTGAAGCGCACAAAACGGGCTATAATTGTACACGTATTGCCGTCATTCGATTTAATCCGGTGAGCACGGTCAATATCAATTTGGTCCGCTTCGTCTCCAAAGTTCAAGGTTGTTTTTAAAAAATTTCGAAGTTTTTCTTCAGTTACACTCCATTGCTCGTTAATATTGCCACTGATACCATTAAATCTCAAATTGTTTCTACGCGACTGACTTTCATACTGGTCTAGTTTGCTTTTCATTTGAGATATTTCATGATGAAGAGAGATATTGTCTTGTTTTAGTTTTTCATTGTCAGACTTCAACTCATTCACAGTTGATAAAACTGAGTCTAGTTTTGAGTTAATATTGCCGATTTCCGTCGAGACTGTAATATTTTGTTGAGTCAAGTCTTGCTTCATAATTCTTAAAAAGTCAAACATACCTTCCGTACTCTGATTGTGATCAAATGTGGTAGTAGCTGCATTAGATGTAACATGATCATGTGCCCATGCCACTCGAGCTGGAAGGTCACGTTGACCCTGGGGGTCCAAATTCTGGGTCTGATGATGACCATGGACAGGAGAGGCAGGCTGGTTTGGCTGTCTATGTTGGTTTTGCGGCGTGGTATATGTAGATATCGACATCTGGCGTGTCACGACACCCTGGTTCCATGAACACAGTTTATACATGCAGTCAAAATGATAACATATGCAATAACTATACATAAAAAAGCAATGGAAAAGTGCTTTTGTACTAAAAGAATATAATGAATGTTACAAAAAAAATCTGAATATGAAATTAACAGTATGTGTGAGAAAATCACCAAAATGATGTTAATTCAAATTCACATAAATCACAGTTCTAAAACACAAAATAACTTCAAATCCTTTTACCCAATACTTAAAAAAAAATCACAATTATTGATTGTTATTGATTTGTTATTTGTCAATATAATCTTGATGCATCTTCAATTGAATTATACACAAGAAAATCCCTGTGTTAACACTAATAATAAACAGATTTAGCCTGCCTCAATAAAATATTAATTCCTGATTTATAAAGTACTTGCAGAAATACAAGGAATACTGCTGTGATATAAATTTAGCTCATTGGAAATTAATTTGGCGCCAATAGAAAAAAATCAAATCAAAGCATTGATATATTAGTTAAACTTAAATTGCTTGACCATTGATAAAAAAGATTAACACAAAACAAATCCCACTCTTTGCTGATATATTTCGCCTAAATAGGCTATTTCCAAGTTTGTTTGAATATGCAATAGTTTTGTTGAGTAACAAAAAGAAAATGTAACCGATTTGGAAAAACAAACTTTAAAAAAGCCTATTTAGGCGAAATGTAGCAGAAAACTGAATGATAAAAATATATTATAATATACGTATATATACTTGTAAAACTAGTAATAAAAATATTTATGTTCCTATTACATCATTTAGGATTTTATTTTCAGACATAAGACTGAGAAGCTTTAAATAAGCATCAACTTGTAACAGTCAATTTAGTGAAAATCAACCTTTGTATTATTTACTTTGTTTGTTAATGTCATAATTGATATAAAATGTATATTAAACTGAAGTCGTCTTTATATTAAATGATAACATATGCTTGGTCAGCCAAAATTAACACAATCCAGTGGTCTTGTTACTTCTGTAATTTTCTCGCTGACTATGGCTTTGTTATGAGAAGGAGCCACACAGAATACTTGTAAAAGTGAACTTGCCACTACTAATCAAGGAAAGGTAATTATAATTCATGCATGTTGGGTATAAACAACTAAAATTGTATGCATTCAGACTTATTTAGTACTGCCCATGAATCATTTTCCACAATTTTGTAGCAATAGTATAGTATGTAATGCTGAAATACTAAAATATTCAAAGGTCGTTGATCGTGGATGTGGTGTCCAACTAATGACCGGGAGGTCATGGTTTCGAACCCCACTGTGGGATGGTTCTTTAGATCTCCCCAGGAGACAACCTAGTACAGTATAGGCCCAGGAAACGGACTCAAGAGCATTTCCAATAAATGTACGTAGCAAGATCTTTAAATACAATCGTACTAAAATAAAAAAGGTGAAAACTAAATACAACTACTACAATCGGCAATGATAGTCTGTATAAGCATATTTTTTCATCGTCTTTGATCGATTTGCTTCCTCAAACTGAACAAATATTGAATGCATCCAGTTTCACTTTTGGTTTGGTTGGTTTTGTAAACACCGTAAATTCAATTTTCAAAAGTGGACAATAACGTGATTAAACAATGTTGGATACGCATATCATTTTGATAATAGGTCAAAATGCAACACAAATGAACGTTGACAGCGCTTCTAATATTAAACTTTCGGTAAAAAGTTTGGCGCTAGTTCAACGCGCGTCGTATATAGCCTAATAACGGTTAAGAAGTAATACATGCCAAGATGGCGACTATTAGACACGAGGTCTATCTGACGGAGGATTCCGGAAATAGTCGATGTATCACGATCGACACATCAGTTGTAACACACAAAATAAACATTGCAAATTCTAAGCAGAAACAGTATTATGTTAGGTTATCAACAAAAAACTACGCTGGAATTTAATCAGTGTGTTCTGCATCAAGTTGGTAAAACATAACAACCAGCTAAGATTCTTTTTAAACACAATTACAGACCTTACCTTACCTTACAACATCCAAACAACAGTTGGGGTTATATACAGCAGCATTCGATAATTACTCATGTAATCATCGAGTAATTCGAGATCCTGAGTTTGACACTAGCGTCACTTTAATAGAACAATGGACTAACCACAGAATAGATAAATCAGATCAAAAGCAATTTAATTTCACAAAATTATAATCATATCCTCGGGAACAAAACGAACAACAAGATATAGAAGTCTTGTCAAACGAAACAAATTATATTCTGAAAATGAATAGCTAATCTAATTGAATTTAGATAGCAATATGTGATCTTTACATTAATTGGTTTAAAAAAGTAACAGTCGTTCCTTGAAACTAATCTAATGAAGATAACAATGTGCTAAATTGAGATTTGTTTGTGTTTAACAATAACAGGCGTGACTTGAATGAGTTTCCTGAAGAGCGGCAGTACTCATAGACTTTGACTGTTTTCAGTATGAAATGTTTTGCTGATAATGAATTTACTTTGATATGTTTGGTTATATTTCGTCGTGAATGTTTGTTCTTTTTGATTAGTGATAATACTTTATATTGTTCAGCCTATTGCGACTTGTGTTGTCATTTATCGAATCAGTATGTTTATTTGTTTATACATATTTATTTTATTAATATATTTGACAAATGGGGTCCAGAGTTGTTTGCATCTTTAAAAAGTATTTCTTATAAAACGAGGGAGATGTTCCATGAATCAGATACATAGATACAGACTATGGCTAATGTACATACTTAGTCATACAAGTAGTCATAGTGAGTCATAAAATTGGCGCAGACAGTCCGCACTTTCAGACTCGTGTATGTATTAATTAGAGTTAGTAGTTGTAGAGCAAAGCCTCGGTAAATTTCTTTTAAATATGTAACACAACACATATGTTCTTATTAAAGTCAGTGTTAAACACATTCGTATCACAAACCTATCACGAACCTACATTACGACAATATAGCAAAAGAACAGCACAATACAGAAAACAATCACTAGGACGTAGCATATCAATTAACACGATTCGCCAATTAAAATCGTACAATATAAATCAAATCAATAGTCCATATACTGGTTAACTCAAGGAATAAAAATATACTTACGAAGTATGAAGGAATCAAGAATTTATACATTTCAAAATTGGATTAAGCATGTTGAACTCGACCTCTTAAAACACAGATTTCAATACAAATGCGCAGTTTTCATTCAATCGCATGACCAAACCAGTTATCGTTTAGCTCGTTTTTATTGGTCAGACTTAATTGTGCAAGTGATTACCTGCACCCGATTGTATAAACAGTTAAACCGGCGGTTAACCACATACCGGCGGTTAAAAGTCGGTAACATGTTGGTTACTGGTCGGTAAGCGTTTGTATAAAATTTGGTAAGTTATACCGATCGGTTAAAACCCAGTTAAAACATACCCTGCTTCCCTAAGTGGGTAAGTACAAGTAACCGAGAGGTAACTTACACAAAATGGCCGCGGCGCGCAACATTATAAAAGCTAACCATCGACGATCTTCACAATTTCGACGAGTAAACAACAAATTGCAGCGACTGACACTTTATTTGACTTAATTTACAGGGCAATTTCGATTTCCGACTTTGGACGACGTTTTTAAGGACGCACAGAACGTGTTTCTTATATTCTGTTATGAGTATGCCGTGTGTGATCCGATGCATCAATGGCGCCCATGTTAAAATCATTTCTCCGAGAACAGGGAACAACAAAAGTACAAACAAAAAACAAAACACGTTCGAACTAGTATCTTACCTTTAATAATCCTTTAAAATCCATAAATAATCCATTTAATTCAATAATTGACGAGTTTGCATCTAGGGTCTTTGATAATTATTTTAGCATAGTTAAATAAAGACCCTTATGCCATCATATCATTATATTCAAATGAGAACTCAATTAACTTTCTTCTTCGTCACACGCTACGTCATGTACTCTATGTAAATTACTGCTGTTAAAATGAACCGGAGCAGTTTATCAAATGTGTCGTGTTCTGAGAAAAATTGGCATAATGCATGTGCTAAAAGTGTCGTCCCATATTAGCCTGTGCAGTTCGCACAGGCTAATCAGGGACGACACTTTCCGCTTTTATGACATTTAAAAAAAAGTCCCTTCTTAGCAAAAATCAATTTTTGGCGGAAAGTGTCGTCCCTGATTAGCCTGTGCGAACTTAACAAGCTAATCTGGGACGACACTTTACGCACATGCATTACGTGCAGTTTTCTCAGAACACGACACAAATAATAGCCGTTGGTGAACTCGGTTGCATTTGCAGATTTCTGCATACAAAGATATATTTAAACTTGAACAATGTTTTATTTGTCTATAGTAAATTCCCTTATTGTACAAAAAAGTAAGTAAGTTTATTGTAAACATAAGCCAAATTAGAAGAATAGTCTAGCATGTTACGACCACCATGTATAATTTTTTATGTTACATATAGAACAACTAGAAGAATAGACGTTTTGTAAGCACTCTCAGCACCCGATTGTATAAACAGTTAAACCGGCGGTTAACCACATACCGGCGGTTAAAAGTCGGTAACATGTTGGTTACTGGTCGGTAAGCTTTTGTATAAAATTTGGTTAGTTATACCGTTCGGTTAACCCAGTTAAAACATACCCTGCTTCCCTAGGTGGGTAAGTACAAGTAACCGAGAGGTAACTTACACAAAATGGCCGCGGCGCGCAACATTATAAAAGCTAACCATCGACGACCTTCACAATTTCGACGAGTAAACAGACAATTGCAGCGACTGACATTTTATTTGACTTAATTTACTGGGCAATTTCGATTTCCGACTTCGGACGACGAATTTAAGGACGCACAGAACGTGTTTCTTATATTCTGTTATGGGTATGCCGTGTGTGATCCGATGCATCAATGGCGCCCATGTTAAAATCATTTCTCCGAGAACAGGGAACAACAAAAGTATAAACAAAAAACAAAACACGTTCGAACTAGTATCTTACCTTTAATAATCCTTTAAATTCCATAAATAATCCATTTAATTCAATAATTGACGAGTTTGCATCTAGGGTCTTTGATAATTATTTCAGCATAGTTAAATAAAGACCCTTATGCCATCATATCATTATATTCAAATGAGAACTCAATTAACTTTCTTCTTCGTCACACGCTACGTCATGTACTCTATGTACATTACTGCTGTTAAAATGAACCGGAGCAGTTTATCAAATGTGTCGTATTTTGAGAAAAATGGGCATAATGCATGTGCTAAAAGTGTCGTCCCATATTAGCCTGTGCAGTTCGCACAGGCTAATCAGGGACGACACTTTCCGCTTTTATGACATTTTTGTTAAAATGAAGTCCCTTCTTAGCAAAAGTCAATTTTTGGCGGAAAGTGTCGTCCCTGATTAGCCTGTGCGAACTTAACAAGCTAATCTGGGACGACACTTTACGCACATGCATTACGTACAGTTTTCTCAGAACACGACACAAATAATAGCCGTTGGTGAACTCGGTTGCATTTGCAGATTTCTGCATACAAAGATATATTTAAACTTGAACAATGTTTTATTTGTCTATGATAAATTCCCTTATTGTACAAGAAAGTAAGTAAGTTTATTGTAAACATAAACCAAATTAGAAGAATAGTCCAGCATGTAACGACGACCATGTATAATTTTTATGTTACATCTATAATAACTAGAAGAATTGACGTCTTTGTAAGCACTCTCATGCAGTTTGGAAGCACCAGGGATTCCGCTAAATGATGCAAATCCCGACATCATTACTAATTTGTCCCAGGTCATTTTGATGAACTCATAGTTAAAATTAACACTTTATTGTATTGTGAATTCATTTGTAAATGAATTTGATAAAAAATTACATGTTGCCGTTTATAAGCGTGACACTTCGCGCGAAAATTACGTCTTAGACAATGCATTTCGGTATTGTTTTGGTTAAAGTTACCGGTGGTTAAATTCCACTATGCGCGGGTAGGTTACTTTGCGGTACATCGTGTTTATACAATCGAGTTACCTTGAAGGTTACTATACCTGAATAACCGCAAACTTACCAAGGTTTGAATGTTACCGAGCGGTAACTTTAACCAGCGTTTATACAATTGGGTGCAGGTGTTCTACTTGCCACCCGCGTTGTTCGTTCCGCCGTCAGTGTTCCTGGTGCATCATGAACTAAACATCCTCTACCAGTTCTGGATTCAAACACAGGTACGAACTTCTCATAAGTACGAACTTCTCAAAGGTACGAACTCCACAAAGGTTCGAATAACTCGCAGGTACGAACTCCAAGCACGTACGAACTCAATGCAAGTAAGAACTCAACGACTGATTAACAAGGTTTAGAAAGATGAAGAGCTTACCGGGGGAGTAGCGTAAATTATCGAAGTTATCATCGTATGCCGATGCGTGTCAATCTCTTCCTTATTGATATGCGATAGATGTAGGGAACTGCAAATTGAAGTCAAAGAGAATATTATTATGCACATCGATACGATCGTATCAGACGGTTTTGACTTTTGGACCGATTGTACGCTTAACTGTTTGATGCGAAATTGATGATACGATTTGTATCAGATGGTTTACGACTCGCATCATACGGTTTAGCGTAAACCGTATCATACGGTTTACACTGTATAAATCTAGTTTTAGATCTGATTGGCTGATTGGACTTTGAATATTACCCGTCATAAACCGTCTGATACGATTCGTATCATACGGTTTCGAATCATACGGTGTAACGTACGAACTGGTCCAAAAGTCTTAAAAGCGTATCATACGGTTTAAAGCGTATCATACGGTGTATAAACCATCTGATACGGTTATACCTAAACCGTCTGATACGAATACGACTTTTGGACCTATCCGTATCCCATACAATTAACTGGTATTTATGGGATACTGATAGGTCCAAAAGTCGTATGTGTATCATACCATTGTATCAGACGGTTTAGCTAGAACCGTATCAGACGGTTTTGTGGTCATAAACCGTCTGATACGATCGTATCAGACGTTTTTGACTTTTGGACCGATTGTACGCTTAACTGTTTGATTCGAAACCGTCCGATACGATTCGTATCAGACGGTTTACGATTCGTATCATACGGTTTAGCGTAAACCGTATCATACGGGTTATACTGAATAAATCTATTTTAGATCGGTTTGGACACTGAATATTACCCGTCAAAAACCGTCTGATACGATTCGTATCATTCGGTTTCGAATCATACGGTTTAAAGTACGAACCGGTCCAAAAGTCTTAAAAGCGTATCATACGGTTTAAAGCGTATCAGGTTTATTAACCGTCTGATACGGTTCTAAATAAACCGTCTGATACGAATACGACCTTTGGACCTATCCGTATCCCATAGGCATTAATAGATTTTTTTATAATTCCTAGGTGCTGAATAAGTGACCTGCGATCAGGTTTGCGTACTGTTCTGTCAACCTGATTTATATTCTTGGAACTGGGGATATGTGTTTTGCTGAACCGAATTCTCTTATGTTTAAAGGTCTTTAACCTCAACCGAAATATATGTTCTGTTTCGTTTTTGTTAATAAAATTTTTCTTACGAAGTATTTTCTTGCTGTTGGTAAAGACAGGTGTAAAAGCATGTACTTATGTCTTTTGTTCATGGTAACCATTTGCTATTCTAATATGATTATTATATATCATAATTATATCTAATATAAAACAAAATGAAAATTATATTTAATAAAAAATAAAATTAACAATTAATGCAAATATATTAATCCATGAAGTCAGTGTTTTGTAATCCCTTTAAAAACAAAACACTGACTTCATGGATTAATACAATTAACAATAAATGTAAATATATTTGAATAAATTGAAGTCAGTGTTTTGTTTTTAAAGGGATTACAGTTTTGTTTTTAAATGGATTACAACTTTCCCCCTCTCCATTAAATTAGAATTCCTATTCTTATATGATAGAACTGCCATAATTTTATTTTGCTTAAACTTTCCAAAAGGGCATTTATATATGATATAAAGAAGTGAAACTCCAGCTGCTGGAGCAGTATTGAAATTTCATTAAAAACAATTAGTTGGTCCTTTATTTAAGGCAAGTGACCGATTGCCCAAACAGTACAAAACAGCACAATACAGCAAAATACAAACAAACATTAACACAAAATATAATGTCACACGGTAGGTATACGACGCAAAATACAAATATGAATTTTCAAAAATATCAACATCTAAGGTACAATCTATAAAACTATGTAATTATGACAACATAAAGCAACCAAAACAAGATAGATACTGATACACACTGACAAAATATTCATGTTTGAGAACACACGTCATGAGTATTATACAACAACACAGCACAATATTCAAACTATAATATAAGATTCTTAACAATCCAAATATCAATCATGAAAACATACCAAATAAAGCTATCTTTCTATCATTCATACTAGACAAAAAATGCCATGATGAAATAGATGAATGTTTTTATAATAATGAGTGATGGAGCCAAAAACCAAATTATTCTATAAACATGAACATGTTGATGAGTGTCGTCCTAAAAAGAAAAATGAAAACTAAACATGACATAATTATTTTAATCACGATATGAATTAATCAAGATCCCGATTTTCTGTGGATGGTACTATAAAGTAATTTGATGGTTGATTATTAACGGTTGTTGTTTTCAGGCTTGTGGTGTCGCAAAATTTACAAACTCTTATTAAACCCCTGATAAAATACGTAGAAAGGTTGGCGAAATTATCAAGAAGTTAGGATACAAAACAATTGAAATAGGCACTTGAAATTGGACAAAAAGTTAACCCATTTATGCCTAGCGTCTAGAAAAAAGACCTTTGCAAACAGCGTAGACCAAGATGAGACGCCTCATGATGCGGCGTCTCATCTGGGTCTACGCTGTTTGCTTTAAGGAATTTCAGTAAGAAATATTCTAAATATAGAAATAAATACTATAGACGTCCCTAATTTTGGAAATAAATTGATCCAATTTAGAAGGATGGGAGAGTCCACTAGGCATAAATAGGTTAAAACTTCAAAGAACCAAGAACGCATACAGTGCATCCATTTATTCCAATAATGCAATCTTGAATACAATATAAAATTCCAATGAGCAAGCAATGAGGTGATGAAAACATATTTCTCTCCTGCTTTACCCTTGACTACTTAGATGCGTATTTTGACTCATTTGTAGAGGGTCAAATTTAATTAAAGACCTTTCTTACTAAATTCAAGTTTAAAGGGCTTTATTTCAAACCTTAAGAAACTGATGAGCGGCAAACAGCATAAAACCTTAACAGACTGCGAGTTACTGGCAGGCTGTTCTGGTTTAATGCTGTTTGCACATAGCCATTTTCACTTTGCTTCTGAATGTGAAAGGGTTATGCAACTTGAGTTTCACTTGATTCATATTTGAAACAGCATAACACAGTTCCAATATGAGGTTTCTGTGATGTGTGGAAGACAAGATAGTTTAAGTTGAAATTGTTCATTGTAACTTCATTAACACAGATGTTGATAGTTACTATGACAGTGGAGTATTAGTTGTATTTGTCATGGACAACTTAACAAAATTAGAAATACTAACGCTGATGCGAGTAATTATTTTCTGGGAAACCATAAACAATATTCAAACTATTGCTCACAATTGTTAAAAGATAAATGCTGCATTCAAACACTGTAACTACATGAGCATGAAAGAACACTTTTTTTGCTATATAATTCAGCCACGTCTGTGAACACTGCCATTACTGCATGTGCGTAAGCTGTTGTAACATATAAGCCTGTGCAGTCAATACAGGCTAATGAGGGAGTACACTTTTAGCCTAAACATGTGCATTAAGCCCAGTTTTCAGAGCTATAATATGGAAGGTCAAAGCCATCCAGTAAATAAGGCTTTGAAGCAACCATGCAGAATGAATATAGCCATAGATAGCAACCTTGCAGAATGGATTGAGCCAAAGTGTCACAACAATGTCTCCATTTTCTTATCACGCTTTGTACTTTTCAAAGTATATTTACTGTTTTTTTTAACTTGTCTTATTTTAATTTATTTAATACACATGTTTTCAGCAGTTTGTTCTTTCCATCAAACAAACAGTTAGCACTGGACAAGAAAGACACAATGCTTCGACTGAAAGGCATTTTAAATGTAAACAGAGAATTTGTTAAACAAATTAACAAGAACATTCGTAATAAAAAACATTAACAGGAACACCACTTAAGGCATATTAGAATATAAATGTATAAATACAACTAAGATTTAACACATAATATAGGATTTAACTACAACATCAAAGGCTATTAAGGGTGTTATATAAATACAGAAATGCTTTAGAAACAAATAAAATAAACACTTCATATGTATGTAATATATATTAATATATTCTTATAAAAATCAATCTAAAGTCCCTCTACAGTGTATAGTATTGGTGCACAAGCTACTCGTCGGTCAGATCTACCAGAAAATAACAAAACTGATGAGGAGCATTTCCTCCACCCTTGACTCCCCCCTTATGAGTACATGGTAGTCTGAATGAAGCTTTCAATGTCGTAGGAAGCCACGCCTTTGTTGTCATGGCCCTTGAATGAAGTAATCATGGTCATGAGCCTGATGGCACACAACAAAAAGTCATCAAACTCGATCTCTCCCTTTTTGTTGCTGAACCTCAGGATAATGGCAGAGAGGGTCCGGTTACTCAGGCGGAAACCACTGGCATGGAAGGCATTTCGTATTTCGTAAGAGCTCAGCAGCCCACTATTGTCCTTGTAAAACTCCTTGAACACAGCCTTCCACTTCCTAAGGTCCTTCCATAGCACCTTAAACTCCTCAAAGCCCAGTTTACCAGAGAGTTCAACGTCATGCATGGCAACCATACTGCGGCAAACGTCCAGCGAGAATCTATCAAACGTGAACTCCTTTGCTTTAGTAAACACAGAGTTGAGGATGTCACGGAGTTCGTCCACCTCTAGGTCCTCTCCTGCGATCCTCTTGAAACTTTCCTTCAGCTCCTCTCCTTGCACCTTGTCATCCTCCGTAACAGAGGGCGCAGGTTTGTCTTTGATAATGCCAGTCCCTTCATCCATTTCCGAGGTTGTTCCCGCCTTCTCTGTGAAGATCCTCAGCAGGAACTCTCCCTGCTGGTTGGGCTCGAAGGTGGAGGGGATGATGACGTAGGTCCCGGGGGAGAGCTGGTGGCGTCCGCACACCTCACGCATGTTGATGAAGGACGGAGACTTGGCAACCGATGCATTAAACTTGAAGAATTTAGTGTCCAAAGGGCCTTTGCCATAAGTACCATTCTCGTTCATCTTGTAGATGACGTAGCCAATGGTGAGCATATCCAGTCCCTTCTTGCGTTTCTTGCGCCGATCTTCCTGCAGCAGACCAATCAGGATGGTACACAGGTCGTCCTCGTCATCATCTGGGTCGGTCAACACCACACGGTACTGGGGGTTCATGGCAAACGTGTCGAGTTAGTTCCTGCATCCCCCAGCGTTCTTACGGGGTATCCACTACCCGACCTCTGCGGTAGCCTCCCAGCGGATCTTTCCCTGGGCTGCCTCGTCCTCGTGTAGGGACTCTGGGCCGAGGTTACAGATCTCAATCTTCATGAAGTTGTCCCACCAGAATTCTCCGTCATCATCAAATGTCAGCCCAATGGCTTTCTTCTCATCAGCAGGGATGTATTTCCACTCTTCAGACTTGTCTGAACAGGCCCCCTTCCACTCGTTCTCATTGCCCCAGGGGTTGCGCACACGCACCAGGGGGATCTTGCCACTGATCTTGGGTGACCGAATCTCCACCAGTTTGACACTTGTGGTAGTGTATACATCACCAGTCCATTAGACAAGATGGTCTCCAGTTGGTTTGGATCAGCATCAATTGAGCAGCCCAAAAGAGAGCCCCTTCCGTGGACCTTCATCATGATGTTGAGGAGGTTGGTGGGTGCCTTCTTAAGGTCCACAGACTCGGTGACACCTCCAGTGAAGTCCTCCATGGCCCCGCTGATGCTGCCTCCCTTGAGACACTCGTACGACCCACTCAGTTTGGCGTAGGCTTTCTCCAGAACGGCGCTCCAGAACTCATTTTTGTCTGTCGAGTGCATGAAGACAAGCTTGTCATAGTAGGTAGGCAGTCTGTCATCCACCACCACCTCTATCCACTCTCCGTGATGCCAGAATCGGAAGCGGAAGATGCCGAAATAGTTGGACACAAAGTTTTGCTCCGGCATGATGACTCGGTTCAAGAGTTGGGTGTTGCATGTTAGGGAGGCTACAGCAGCAAGCAACCAGCAGTAACAAAGTTCTCCTTGCTGGACACCAAACCTGCTGGCACCACCGGTCACATACTGGGGGGCACTGCAGATCTCCTCTGGACGCTTCCATTCGAAGGGTCTGGGTGGGGTGCGACTGAAGAAGATGGAAGATTCCTTAGCTGGGAACTCTGAGTCCTTAAACAAGCACCCCTCTGCCTGGCACTTATTCACTATCTCGTCGTAACTCTGCTTGCCGAGCCCTGCAAACGGGTCCGTCCGGTCCTTGCGCGAGGTGCGACCATCAACACATCCGCGCTGAGTGACAGGCTTAACCGACGCCGTCGACCGATTTCCGCTGCTGCTGCCGTCACCACCACCACCTCCACCGGAGTTGATGTTCATGCCCCAAAACTTCGCATTAAATCCCCCGAAATTCATTCCGCCGCCGCCGTCGTCTCCGGAAGTTATGGTTCGATTTTCCACGCGCGGTGGTCCCTTACCGTCAGGGATGACAGTGCGAACTGTTCCGGTAGTTGTAAATGGCATATTAAACTTCCTGTCAGCTGGTATTACTCAACAGAAGGACCTAACGCCTCGTTCCAATTGGCTCTGGCGAACAGATCAAAGCGTCAATATCCGCAGGTTGAATGAAAAATTCCCCGCCTTATGCGTCAAATAAACCAGGGTGTCCAATCTGTCAAAAAATGCAAGATATGTTGGATCGATACAAAAATCGTGACCTTGGGTCTGATTAAAAGACAATAGTAAAGCGTGAAACTCGGTGTATTCGATACTATAATTAAAATTATAAATACTACGTAATTCTTTACATACCGAACAATCCTGTAGAGTTAACAATATAATGTAATTAATTATAACAATACAATCAAATACAACTAACATCAATTAAAAACTATAAATTACCGCACTTAGTAAATAATACAAACAGCGAATGAATATCCAAAATGTAAATAGTTATAAGAATCATACCAGTAAAGCGAGACAGAAAAATACTGCTCTGCGCGCAGCTTAAATACAGTCAAGTTACCATTACCGGATCATTACCCATAGCGGATCACTTTGATGTTCAAGACTGCTTATCGCGATAAATAGTTGACATTTTTAGATGATTTTTTTGCACATAGTACTTAAAGGCCTGTTCTTTAAAACGCATTGATTGAGTTGTAATCGGAGCTACTCTTTGTCAAACATTTAGGTATGTTTTGCTGACATGTATATACGACTTTGTTGACTTCCGTCTCGTATCCAAATCGAGGTTGAACATTATTTGCGGCCACATGCTATAACTCTGTTGGAAAGTTAGAAGTTTACGCATTAATTATAAGGCCATTTAGTAGTCTTTCTGCCTGCAAAAGACCATTTCAGTTTTGATTCGTGTTTAAGATTTTGCAACATCTTAAATGAAATGAAGAATTAGGGCCATAACGGATCCTTATTGCCCCAATGCGTAAACTTTGCTTACCGCTGAAACGGTAAGCAAAGGTAATATTTAATCAAACTGGTGAAAAGAAGTCTCAAAACATTTATTGCTTTTCACCAGAACAACTTTATAACGCTAATGATCCGTTAATGGTATCTTGACTGTTATAATCATAGAAACTGGGTGTAACTTTTGATCGCGAAAGATCGGCTTTCTCCGGACTTTCCGTAAGATAGTTTACCACAAAAGTGCTAACTGGTATAAATCGATTTTTTCCCTTTTTGGTAAGTTCCTAGGTATATTTTCTGGTAAATCAGTGACCAATTAACTGGTATTAATAGATTTTTATAATTCCTATGTACTGAATAAGTGATCTGCGATCAGTTGTGCGTACTGTTCTTTCACCCTGAATGATATTCTTGGAACTGGGGATATGTGTTTTGCTGAACCGAATTCTCTTATGTTTATAGGTCTTTAACCTCAACCGAAATATATGTTTTGTTTCGTTTTTGTTAATAAGAATTCGCTTATTAAATATTTTCTTGCTGTAGGTAAAGACAGTTGTAAAAACATGTACTTATTTCTTTTGTTCATGGTAACCATTTGCTATTCTAATATGATTATTATATATGATAATTATACCTAATATAAAATAAAATGAAAATTATATTTAATAAAAAATATAATTAACAATTAATGTAAATATATTAATCCATGAAGTCAGTGTTATTTTTTAAAAAAGGATTACACACGACAATAACTTCTTTTGAAAACACATAGATTTAATGGTTTACTTTTTCAAAATGCCTGAATTCATTAATCGGTGTACAAATTAGCAATTGAAAGATTGAATGGTTCTTTTACCTGGTAGGATAAAAAAAATTAAATAAATGAAATAAATGATTTGGACGAGCGGATTAATCAAAAGCCCAACGCTTCAAGTTTCTTTCCAAAGAATCTTTACATTTAAATATGTAAGTCAAGATAAACTGTACGAAGACGATAATTGCCATTGCCAAACACGTTATAAATTATGAAAAAGGCCTCAGATTAAATGAAGTAAAGGAAATTCAACACATAAGTATTTCAGTTATGTCTCGAGTTGCATACCTTGTTTGATGATAAGTCTTAACCCATTTATGCCTAGCGTCTAGAAAAAAGGCCTTGGCAAACAGCGTAGACCCAGATGAGACGCCGCATAATGTGGCGTCTCATCAGGGTCTTCGCTGTTTGCTTAAAGGAATTTCTGTAAGAAATATTCTAAATATAGAAATAAATATACTAGCCATCCCTAATTTTTGAAATAAATTGATCCAATTAACAAGGTTGGGAGAGTCCACTAGACATAAATGGCTTATGCCATACGCGGTCAGCGAAGCTTGGCTTCAGACATTCGCTTAGTCTGGTTAGGAGCTACCCTATTCGTTATAAATTAACCCATTTATGCCTAGTGGACTCTCCCATCCTTCTAAATTGTATCAATTTATTTCCAAAGTTTCATGGTGTCATAAGCGAACAGGACAGCTTCTGAAAAGACTGCGCCAATCCACAGACTGGTCTGGAGTAACGCTGGTCATATCATGCTTAAGACTCATTTTCTCATGACGGGCGTCATATCACGTTAACCCATTTATGCATAGTGGACTCTCCCATCCTTCTAAATTGGATCAATTTAATCCAAAATTAGGGATGTCCACTACTACTCATTTCTATATTAAGAATATTTCTTACAGAAATACCTTTAAGCAAACAGCGCAGACCCAGATGAGACGCTGTTGTCCCAGATTGGCCATATTAGGGACGACACTTTTCGCTTGTATGATATTTTTCGTTTCAAGAAAGTCTCTTCTTAGCAAAAACATGTTTAGGCGGGTAGTATCGTCCCTAATTAGCCTGTGCGAAATGCACAGGCTAATCTGGGATAAAACTTTACGCATATGTATTAAAACCCCTTTTCACAGAGCACGGCTCAAATATATACTCAAGCATTGGCCGCCGTTCATTCCGTTCAAACAAGTAATTTAATCCCCACGCAGAGTTGTCGTTCCATGCTCTCACATACAATCTCTGCAATCTCAAGTCAAGCCTACCAGGTTTGGTAGGATTCTATTTTTGTTTGTTAAAGTACTATATTATGGAAAGAAGTATAATTTTCTTTTATATTTTGAAAATAAGTTTAGTTTCATAATAAAAAAAATAATTTCACAAATAAAAAAAAGTAAAAACAACAACGGGAAAATTCTTGCGTGGCTCGGCTATCATCACGTGGTTGGTTATGAAGGCAGGGATTTTATTGAGCTATGCTGGGTCCATTCAAATCGCTTAATCCGGCGTAGACCAATCGCCGCTGCGAAGATGTTCGATGGAGAACACAATTAGTACAACAATTGGTGGCATACATGTTTCCACTTTACGGTATTTTTACATCATAAGAGACGTTAGTGACGTGTTTTAGACGTTGGTGTCTAATTAAGACATGCGACCGTTGCGAGTAAGTGTCACGGTGCCTGAAAGGGCGTTTTACGTCGTCCAGAAGGACTCTTTGCGTCTCTCGGCTGGCAAATTCACAGTATAACACTGATCGTTGGCCGTACGTTCGACGCACGATTTTGGCCAATCATCGCGCATAGATTTGTCTGGAATCCGTATAGCTGCATCAAATCCATGTCTTCATAACCGACCACTAGATGATAGGAAAGCCACGTGGTACAATAATATTACCGTTGTTATTTTTACTTTAGATAATTTATTTTTTAATTATGAACCTAAACATAGAATCTAAACACTTTTTTCAAAATATAAAATAAAATGATATAACTTTTCATAATATAATACTTAAACCAAAAACAATCCTACCATATCTGGTGATGGCAGAGATCGTATGTGAGAGCAAGGAACGACAACTCTGCGCAGAGATTGGATTTTGGCATTTTGCCATTAAGATCGATATTTGAAAATATCAATTCGAACGAATGTACCTACACTAATATTCGAAACATTTACATAACCTAGGTTTTTGTATTTGGATAGATGTTTAAACACTATGTTGGTAATAAACGTTTTTTTCCTATAAAGTATCGATTAAATTCTTTACAAGCACCTGTTTTTATCGAAGTTCGATCGATGACTATCAACAAACGAACAAACGAACATTTAGTTTTCATAATGTTTTGACCAGGAGTGTTACTATGCTTGATTGAATAAATGCATGATCTCTTATTTTGAATCGATGAAGTCATTTTTCCACACGGTAAACAAGTTGTTTTAAGTTATTGATTGTTTAATTAATTGTTTATTACACACATTTTAAGGCACTTAATAATCAGTGAAACTGATTGCAAACATCCTATCAAGGCAATCAATCAAAACGGATTTAATGTATAAATACTTTACCATACCTTACAATACCTAATACGGATTAATCGGCATTAGCACGTATTTTTAGTCACTTTTTGCGTTTTTAAACCCACATCATTAATGGACGTAGTTGTTTGCAACCTAAATGCTAACCCTTGTGACGGGGATTTGATTTGCATAAGCTTTGTTGTTTGATTTTCAGAGTGTAAGCATTGTATGCCTTAATTTAGTTGTTTTTATTGTGTCTTAATTCCGGTGCTTATAAAATGTCCTATATTAAAAACAAATTGGGTGGTCTAAAATTTTTGTAAACGGTCTATAAATATCCTGTGTTTACAAGGCCGTCCGTTTCTTTTCTTTAATAAAATATATGGAAGCATTTTATTCAGCTACATAGACTTTATTAAACATTAAAATGATAACAAAATTTTGTACCAAACGACGACTGAAAAAAGGGAGAAATACTGGATTTATTCTATTATATACGAACACCAATTAAACATTATCATCATAAATGTATGCCTATTCACAAATAGCAGATGTTTAAGAGATGGTAATATTTTCCCCTTACGTTGACCGTCCAAATTAACTGACATCATGTCAATAATGTTTTACCACCGAGCGGGAAGTATGTCATCGTCCGTAATGTTTTGGTTTACATCTTGTCATTTAAAGCGAATCGAACGTAAATGAGTCTTCGCCGGAATAGTAATCCTTCGTTGGCCCCAATACTTCATGTATACATTTAAGCCTCGCTTCGATATAAAGGGTTAAACGAATGTTCTTTAACATTACGATAATCCTCATATCTCTGGCTTCATGATTTGTAGAAATGCTGTATCATTTTGGGCGATATCATGTAAAAATGTACGATATATAGGGTGCTGTATCGTAAAACTTCGTACCACATCCG
>NC_068369.1:6740021-6850021 GCF_020536995.1 Dreissena polymorpha
CATGCATCAGATGTATCGAGTGTGTCAAGCGTGAGCAGTGTGGATATACTAGATGATTTATCCAGCCTATCCAGCATAAACTTTGAAGACGTAACAGAACTTTCCAGCGTCAGAAGTGTATCACCAATTGACATTGCCATTGATGTGCCTGATATACATGATTTAAATGACAGTGCTACATTTATTGAATCCATCAACATAGATGTATTTAATGATAGTTATGAAATTGAGCATGTACCAAATTCTGTTCATCTTAGGGCTTTATCAAGTGATCAGACAGGTCCAGTTATGTTGCTTGTGCCAGATATGTTTGATTCCCAACATTTGCCTGATTCTCATGTAGGTCACAGTAGTGCCTTGACCAGTACAGACCACACTAACCAGATTTTACGTTGTGTCAATCAGACAACCAGTACGGACTGCACTGACCAGACCTTGCGTAGTGACGTTCAGACGACCAGTACAGAGTGCACTGACCAGACCTTACACAGTGACGCTCAGATGACCAGTACAGAGTGCACTGACCAGACCTTCCGTAGTGACGCTCAGACAACCAGTACGGACTGCACTGACCAGACCTTACGTAGTGACGCTCAGACCACCAGTATGGACTGCACAGACCAGACCTTACGTAGTGACACTCAGACGACCAGTACAGAGTGCATTGACCAGACCTTAGGTAGTGACGCTCAGACGACCAGTACGGACTACACAGACCAGACCTTACGTAGTGACGATCAGGCGACCAGTACGGACTGCACAGACCATGCTGACCAGACCTTACATTTTGACAACGTGACAAATGGTATAGACAATACCGTGGGTTCGGATGATCAAGCACTTAGAAAAGGAACTCGCAAGAGGCAAAGAAATGAGGCTAATTGGAAATGTAATATTAGAAAGAGAAGAAAGAACTCTGGTCAGAGTTATGTTTCATCTTCAGGTAAAATTAAGCGGGCCAAAAAGGTAAAAAGTGGGTGCGGCCAAAACTGTAGAAAGAAATGTCATAGTAAAATAAGTCCTGAACAAAGGGAAGCAATTTTTGATGAATTTTGGAAATTGGGGTCTTATCCTAAACAGAAAGAATTTCTATGCAGCACAGTAAAGGAGTCCAAAGTAAAGCGTGTCAGGGTAAGGGACACAATTATAAAAGAGAGAAAGATGTCAAGAAACTACATGTTTCAGGTCAATGAACTCAATGTTGATGTGTGCCAACAATTTTATAAAGATACACTAGATGTATCCGCAACAACCATTTCTACAGCTTTGCATAGAGCTGCTCCATACATTCACACAAGCTTTCCTGATAGAAGGGGTACGCATACAAACCGTCCAAACAAAATTCCTGATGTCATTATACAAGACATTAAAGACCACATTGATAGCTTTCCTCGGGTAGAGTCTCATTATTGTCGTCAATCAACATCTAAGGAATATTTGGAAGGGGGTCTAAATCTATCAAAGATGTAGTCTTTATTCCCAACAATGCCTTGAGAAAAATGTTTGCCCTGCAAAAGAATCTTTGTACAGGTACATCTTCAACAATTTTTACAATATTGCTTTCAATACACCCTGGAAAGACAGGTGTGATTTCTGTTCTCAGTATGATAATATGAACCCAGATGAACAAAAAGCCATTCATGAAAAATATGAAAAACATATTCAAAACAAGGTAGCTGCTCGTGCTGAAAAAGAGAAGGCAAAAGAGGCCTCTCAAACTGACCAATATGTATGTGCTGCATGTTTTGATTTACAGCAAGTAATGCTTCTTCCACAGGGCAACCAGTCTTGTCTTTACTATGCTAGAAAGTTGTGCAATTACAACCTGTCTGTTTATTCACTAGGAACTGGGGAGGCATATTGTTATGTATGGCATGAGGGTATTGCTGGACGTGGGTCTTGTGAGATAGCTTCTTGTGTTCATAACTTTCTTCAGACAATGGCTTCTAAGAGCATAAAATCAGTTGAAACATTTTCTGATAATTGTGGGGGTCAGAATCGCAATCGTTTTTTCCTCACAATGCTGTGGTACAGCATGAAGACTCTGAAATTTGATCACATGTCCCATAAGTATTTGGAAAGAGGGCACACGCAAAATGAGAATGACTCGATTCATTCCAGTATTGAAAAATCATGTAAAAACATAAAAATATATACCACTTCACAGTGGTGTACTTGCATGCAAATGGCAAGACGCAAGAAACCATATTTTGTTACTGAGATGGGCTCTGACAATTTTTTTGATTTTAAACATCTCAGTACCAAGGTACGAAATTTGGATAAGGACACCCAAGGTTTTAAAATAAAATGAATGAAAATAAAAACCATTTCCTTCCACAGTGAGAATCCTGACACTGCACATATACAATATGACTACAATAAACCATGTGTGTATCTAAACATGCAACCTAATCTCAGAAACAAAGTGAAACAATTGCCTTGCCTAAAAGGACTTTTCAGGCCTGGTAACAAGCAGACCATTCCTCAGGCTAAATATAACAGTCTTGTGAAATTGTGTGATAACAACACAATACCATCTGCATATCATGCATTCTACAAAGATTTGCCCTGTGAGTGATAACCAAGTTGTAACTGTTGTTCTATGGTTGAAGTTACTGGTAGTTCCATGTTCTTTGTACTCTCAGTTACAATAATGATCAAATTTATGCTTGATATTTTTTCCTGTAGTGTTTTGTTAGATACCATGGTATTTTGCAACAAAATTTAAAAATGAAACTTGACCTTTTATCTACTTAAAGCAGGCCGTCAACTGATTTGACAAATTATATTTAACTCGCATTAAATAATATTAGGCGAAGTATACTGTATCAATGTATGGTGATGTTGTCATAGTCCTCAATTTGTGCCTGTTCCAATGAAATTATTTTTTCTGAAGTTTACAAATTAAATTTTGATGCTTGTTGTTACACATATAATCATGTTTAATGAAATACCAGTGTAATATTATTGTTTAAAGTTGATTAATAAATTATCAAGCAATACATGTGTTTTTTCATTAATATGCAAGATGTTTCTTTAAAAATGAAAAATTATTCGTTTCATCTTAAAAAGATTCATAGTGCTAGGCATGGCAGAACCCAAGTACTCATAATTTTGCTTCCTACATCAAAATCGGTGTAAACATTATTTTGTTTTCAATATCCTTAAACATTTTATTCTTGGTTTTACAACAAAATCAGTAATTTGTTTAAGGTTTAACCATAATAAGTTACCTTATTCAGTTATTGCACAAAGAAAGTCCAGTGCAATATAGTGATAAGTGCACTTGTTACAGTATCACACTAAAATTATTTCAATGTCAAATGAAGTTATGTGCAAATTCATCAAATATAATATTACTTGGTAGCAATATACTGAAATATATTTTAAATAATATATTTTTAGTTTTAAAACTGTATAAAAATGTTAACAGTGTTAAAATTAAGGCTCAATCTTTTATAACAGTCAGTTTTTTTACTCTCCTGTAAAATTTTGAAATATGGACTTATCACTGTTTTACACTAAGGTGACGATTACACATAAACATGTTAGTACAGTAATGTTCTGCATAGTTTATAAGTATTGTGTAATCTAAAGTAGACCGTGAAAGGCTATACATATTATTTGAGAAATCTTTTGCAAGTTGGCTTCAAAGCACCGAAAGTTGAAATATTACGACTTGTAACAAATGAAGTTGATTTACTTTATTTGGTTTTTCATTTGCATTTTTGTGCTTTCCGAAAATATTTAACTAATTTTAATAGATATTATATCGTTACTAAGAATGATCTCCCGATTTCTCGCTTATTTATTTTACATCGCTAGTGGTCCGCAGGGGCGGATCCAAGATTTCTGGTTAGGGGGGTGGGCGGGATATTGAACGATTTGCTGGGGATCCAGGGGGCCGCTAGGGTCCCTGGTGGATTCAGGGCAAAGGGTTCGATCCCCGCTGTGGGAGCGTTCTTTCGATCTCCCATATAGACACCAAGTACTGGTTCTAGGCCCAGGAAACGGACTCGAGAGCATTTCAAATAAGTAGGAATTACTTTCTATGCAATCGAGCTAAAATAAATAGGTTTAAACTAAACTAAAGCCCTGTTAGGGGTCCCCCTGGAAGCTCCACGATTTTAGTGATTTTGAAGGCTTTGACAACCACTTCTCGAAGATGTCACGTCTTATGAGTTTAAATAGGTGATTAAGATCTAGTTTAGTGTGAAACATCAAATGAATTGACTTTACTTTGGCAATTTTAGGGGGAGGGGGCGTACGCAACGTCCGCCGCCGCCCCCTTTCATCCGCCTATGGTCCGCTCTTTTGACCCCCCTTGCAGTCGCTGATCTGCAATAATCCGGAGCGGATAACTTAACATATGAGCTAGTTATTACAAACTTTCCAACTTAGTGCGTTTTAACAAGCTTTTAAACGAAAGACCAACAACACTTATAGAGGGGTAAGGAGAGCTTTATTAACAATATTAATTATACTATAGCTCCAAAACTAAAAGCGCACGTAATAACTTAGCATGGCAAATCAAAGTAGATGCGCGCTAAAGGTAATGAAATAATGAAATTAAATATATTCATGTTACATACATTCAAGCTTATATCATGTTGCTGCATACGATTTATAATACTATACAATTGCCGTCTTGTATAAAAAAGTCGCCGTGGAATAGTGATAATGGTGTCCGCATTGCGCCCGAGATTGAACGGGTTTTATCTCGCATACGCCGCCCACTGGTCGGTAGCAATCAAGACCTTTGAACAACAACAAAAAAGAAACACATGGCGGGAAACTGTTCGATCTGAATACCATTGCAAATGCACGATCGATATGTCAATGACAAATATTCGATACAACATACGTAACTAATCGTTGCAGTTCTGAGTACCCGAAAGAAATGCATTTAAAGAAAGTATTATCCTATGAATGAACAAACTCCGAAAGGGTAAGATTGTGGAAAACTAATTTATTTAAGCGTACAAACACGATCAATACATTTAAAATCCTTTCAAATTTTACAGTGAAACGTAAAATGACTAACACTAATACAATGTTCAGTATATTAAGTAAACATGCACTTTGTTGTTTTTATTTCATTTACGCGGAATACCAACCATTGTCACACTGGCAGGAATCATCACACACCTCCCCTTTCTGGGCCTTCCTTGTGTGGCACGTACCGTTCACTTGCGAGTTTGGGTAGGCATCGAAGACGTGTCCAAAGTGGCCCATGTGCTGATCGGTCACCAGTTGACCATCGTCACGTCTACAGCACATGCCAGTACCGCACTCGTGAGAATTATGGCAGGTTAAAGCGACCTGGCTACTTAGCTACAAAAGTTAGTGCCTAATGATAGTTTGATAGTTTATTTCACAAGTTCCAAAAGGTCAAAAGACCCATGAGGACAACATATTTACAAGCAATAAATGGCAAGACAGCGCTTACAAAGTATATGATAATACACATATACATGTAGTTGGAAATAGTTCAAAAACAAAAACAAAAACGTTTTAATACATGAGAGCAGGATGATAGAGGGTAGTTATAAACTTATTAGTAAAAGGTGGAGATCTTTTACAACAAAATCCATTAGGACAATATATGTTACTTGTACAAGCAAAAGACAACAAAACAGCGCATACAAAGTACATGATGATAAACATATAGGTGGAGACAGTGCAATAGACGTTTCATTATATGAAAACAGGGTGACAAAAGTTTAATATAAAATTATAAGTTGAAAAGTGGAGATATTTTACAACAAACTTATTAAACAGATAAGCATGTATTAAAAGTGTACCCGTAGTATTTGATTGAGCATGTTTCTAAGTACTTTTCTGTTTCTTGTTTGAAGTAATTGTATGAACTTATGCATACTTGATCTTGTGCGAAAAAACTTTGGTATATATTTATCTCGTAAATCTTTACATAAATCGCATTCCATAATAAAATGGTATTCATCTTCGAGTTTATCACTAAAGAAGCACGTTCAATTTTCAAGTAGTGTAACTACTGGTTTACTCCAAAGGCCTGATTCAATATGTAATCTATGTGATGACACACGTAATTTTGTTATACAAATGCGAAATTTTTAAATGTTAACAAGGTTAAGATATTCTTGGAATTCAAAAGATTTAATGTTATTATAAAATAGGGCCCTACTGGCGTCACTTAATCGATTTGACCAGTTTTGCACAAACTTGTCTTTAAGACGCTGATTGACTGTCGACAAGAACAGTTTTACATTTCCGACGCCCTGCATTATACAGACATCCTGAAATCTCAGGGAACACAATAGAGCTTTAACTTATGAGCACCAATTTGTCTTGTTTGGGTTATTTTCAAAGTCGTTTTTCAGCAAATTGTAAACTTTATTGGCAAATTTGTTTTCATTTGAATTGCAATAGTTTTATCCAGTATTTGATTATGTTAAAATGCCTAATATTCTGCATGGACACCCTCCCCAACTCACCATATACAAAATCATTCTGCGTACTTCTCTTAACGCATAGAGTATTTTCGCAAAATTGTAAATGTAAACGTTCAATGGCTTGGCCTTTGTTAAATCCCCAGACTTCGCTACCATAATTCAAAATAGGAACAATAAGTTTTTCAAATAAGTCTAACCTGTGTTTGACAGTCACATCTGTAAATTTTTATAAGTATTTATTCATTTTAAATATAGGTTTAAGTGCTTGCCCTGATAGGGTGTTCTGTGCTTCATTAAATGAGCTACCGGTTGTAAAAAACTATGCCTAAATATGTAAATTTGTTAACAATTTCTATAGCGTTATGTTTATATGTAAATGCTAGGTTTTGATAGTTTCTTCCACCTTTACGGAAAATCATTACTTTCTTTTTTGACGTGTTAACAGTGAGTTTCCATTGGTTACAATATTGTTCAAGTAAATTAAGACTAGTTTGCAGTTCTTGACTGCTGTTTGCAAAAATTACAATATCATCAGCATACACAATTAGAAACATTTTGAACGTGTTTACATCAATACCCGGTAAGCCGCTGTGAAGGTAGATGTCTTCTACATTATTTAAAAACATGGCAAACAAAAACGGGCTTAAACATTCACCCTGACGTACCCCGAGCATGCATGGAAAACTTTCACTTAACATATTACAATATTTAACACGTGATTTAGTTGAGTCATACATGGAGCGTATAATATTTAAAATCCTACCTCTAATTCCTAATTTTATAAGTTTCAACCACAGGTTATCTCTTGTAACATAGTCAAATGCATTCGAAAAATCTATAAAGGCACAATATAGTTGTTTACCTGAATTTAATATATGAGATATGAGACCATGTAACACAAAAATATTGTTTACTTTGCTCATTGTCGGCCTTAATCCTGACTGTGCCTCAATGTAAACATTATATTTTTCGGCCCAATTTGACAAGCGTAAATTCAAAGTTCGTGTAAATAATTTACCTAAAGTGCTCAGTAATGTTATGCCCCTATAATTGTTAACATCATTCACATTTCCCTTGTTATGTAGAGGCACTACAAATCCTTCTGACCATTCAGTTGGAAAATATCCAATTTCAAAATTTTTATTAAACAATGATTCTAACAAAGGAAGTAACACAGCTTTACCATAAATGAAACACTTATTCAGGTAATCATCTGCCCCGCCACATCTATTTGTTTTTAAATTATTAATGCCTTTTAAAATTTCATCGGTTGTAATACAAACATTTAGTTCATCAAACATATATGTTAGCTCATCGCGCTCGTATCTTTCAATAAAAAACAGAACATCTTCATCGAGTGTGAACACTTATCACAGGTATATCAACACTTGAATAGATTAACGCGTGTGTGATATCGTCGGCTGTTATATGGAGCATGCTATTATTATTGGCGTCGCACTGAAGTGCGGCAACTAGTATATAATTCGTTGTTTTTTCGCTTATGGGAAGAGAAGTTATTTTACGGATCAATGTATATATTTTTGTTGTCAAAATATCTTGCATAGTGGTGATTTTTGTATGTAAATTAGTGTAAATAATTCCTGCATTTGTGCCTATTACATTTACTACAACATTTATTGCCAATAATGCAAAGCTGATTCTTTTAATTAATAACTGATCACAGGGACTGGGCAATAATAAAAGATCACAGGGACTAGGCAAATACGCGAACCGGTGAAACTTTCTGGTTTTGTATAAAAACAAAACATAATCAAAATCTATTTATTTTGTGTTTTTTCTAACAATAGCGCAGACTTTTGCTGTTCGAGTTTTGGTTAACGCGTATTTTCTTCAATTTTACAAGACGACAGCGATTACACAGTTTATTGCTTTATTGATAACAATGACACTACAGTCACTTATTAAAAATATCTTAGTTAGAAGGTGATTTTTCAAGTAGTTCCGTAGTGTAGTGGTTACACGCTCGCTTCACATGTGAGAGGTCCAAGGTTCGAACCCCAGTAGAATCAAATTATTTTATTTGTGTTCTATGTTAACTTTTTGTTTTGATGTAGACATTTTAGTTTAAATAAATATGCTGTTTTATTGTAACCATTTTTTTATTATGCCCATGAAATATATGTGTGAGAGGGTGGGGGGGGGGTCGCAAACACATTAAAACCTTCTTTGTTCCACTATCCTAGCAACCACCAGTTGCTAATAAAAGCGCTACAGAGCGCGAAGCGCGACACGTATTGTTAATTGTAATGATACAATAATGAGTGTTGATAAAGGAAGCAGCCGCTTGAGGAGCACCATCACAGCACCCCAGTCTCATTACAATCTAGTCCTCCTACAGGTTTTTCTTTTTTTAAGAACCACATATAGAAGGCCGCAGGCCTGACCCGTATCTTGCCAGTGTTATGGACCCTTTGGTATGGACCTTTAACCCCGCTAACTATCCAGCGTTTAAACTTCCGGGTTTACATTTCAAACCGACTATTAATAGCTTATTAATATCTTAGTTAGAAGGTGATTTTTCAAGCGGTTCCGTTGTGTAGTGGTTACACGCTCGCTTCACATGTGAGAGCCCAAGGTTCGAGCCCCAGTAGAATCAAATAATTTTATTTGTGTTCTATGTTAACTTTTTGTTTTGATGTAGACATTTTAGTTTAAATAAATATGCTGTTTTATTGCAACCATTTTTTGTTTTTATTATGCCCATGAAATATATGTGTGAGAGGGTAAACACATTAAAACTTGTACAGTGTTTTTATATCAATGAGTACTATACCCCTATCGTAAATGAGCACCGTAAGAATAAGTTCAGAATCATCTGCCCTTTAAGTTAAGAGAAATATGAAATTACGCAAGATGAAGCAGATTTTTTAAAACCTACACTGTTCTGTTCCATTTATGAAAACTGCACACGGATGCCAGTAAAAAAAGGAAACCAATGTAAATAAAATGAACTATGAAATATTTGGGGGTTACAACACAAAATCATAGATAATGGTTATTTGGGGGTTATAACACAACATCATAGATAATGGTTATACCAGTATCTTTTTCTATTTTTTTTAAATAATCAGCCAATATATTAATATTTACAGTAGAAAAAAATCGTTCCATGTAACTTCATTTAGTGCCTTTTACACTGAAATTCCCGACGCCCTTTGATTCTTTGCATCAATACTTATCAATATTCAATAATGCTTTTACGTTATACATACATGCGATATACATGTGTTCCGCATCAGACTGCCCTACGCTTTATCATGCATATTTTAAATAATGTTCGTGTAAATAAGACGAGTACCGAATGTCTAACTTATTTAGAAAGAAAACCAAATATAAATGGTACTCACCAGCCTTACGGCCTGTACAGAGAAGAGTAAACGTTTGTAATCAATCACATATGTTCAATTAACGATACAGAACCCAATTATTTATTAAATTTCGCGAGTGTTCAGAAAAAATAATATGTTCGCCGTTTGAATACTCATAACAGAGATTTCAGGCTAATATAACCGATCATAAAGTATAACATACATTATTAGTATCAGACTCACAAATGACATTACTACTCGGCAAGACAGTGCGGTTTTTCAAATGCGTACATAACGTATTGATATGTACAAATTATCTTTTTATTAATTCATGATATGATATATTCCTTTAAAAATAAGTGTTTGCTTTATTTAGAAATGGATATATTAAACCAAGCGTTTATTTTATCTTTTGAACTTTATTAACTACAAAAAGTACGTACCAAATAGAATAATGCTACAAGCATCGCAGGAGTAATGTCTTTGAAGAACAGTGCGGTCAAATGTTATAATTTAAATCAAGCCTGCAAAATATCATGCGCGTCTTATCTAATAGTCAATAATGTCCTACATTTGGGGCAATTATTATTTGCACTCAAGGTCTGAAGTTTTATCAATTTACTCCAAAGTGTTCTTTCTTTTCTTTCCTCATCTGCTTCTAACTGACTACCAGTGGATTATTTCCGTATAAAGAAGTTCCGTTATACGGATAGATTTAACTTCATGCAAATTTATACGACAAAAATAGCATCAGAGAATATGAAACAAACATTTTTTTATATATAATGACTGAATATTTATTTATTAAAAAATAATTTAAGTAAGGGTTTGTAGTGTATAAGTTTTTTTAACGATAACGTTATTAAAATTTATTCAAAAATACAAATATGCACATTCAGAACATTTGTAGATTTATGAATACATGACGACTTTTCTCTATTAATCTTGTATACCAATATTTATCCTTATGACAAGTTTTAATGTTGCAGCTGTTCATTACATATTTTTTTTATAGAATCATCCATATCACTATTATCCAATGAGAATTTCACCTTCTTGCAGCGGGGGGGGGGGCGTTTCACGTATTCAAACCGTCTTTCTCTATCTGCAGTTTAACGGGAAACAAATACAAGGCCGTTAAATTATTGGCGCCCCCTCTTTTGGAGATGCATTAAAAACGAGCTAGTGACACTTCCGAGGTTGTTGCGGTGAGGACCGGACTTTTTCTAATACTGCAGAAATCTCGAAGCTGAGTGGGATTTATTTATATTTCTTAACATAGTTCGCCTTACTTTAAAAGTCGGGAAATGCGTTGCAATTAAGAGAAGATTAATTCACCGACATATGTGCAGTAACATACATAACACCAAATTTGGACACTTAAATACCTTTAAGATGTTCCATGATGGAATGTTTAACAGCAAATCGATTATTTTGCATATGTGAAGAAGAAGCATCAACACAACTAAATTATATAAGATATGACACCAATCAGTTGCTTTCAAAATGTAAACGTTTTAAGATTAAGCAAAATTGCTTATTTTGGATCAAGTAGCTATTATTGCTTTTTCCCAAATGATGCGGAGCAAATGCCTTGGCGGTGGCCCTAAGATCAGCAGATGTCAATAATGCTATGTTTGAGGGATATGTACTCCTATAACTGTCAAATTGGTTAAATTTGACATACATGCTTTCATTGGTCCATACAATCCTATACAACCTATACAAATCGGCATGTCTGTATTAAGTTGAAATGTCTCTATTGGTGTAAACATGCGACCCATGAGGTATATAGCGCAGCGTTGAGCTCATATTTAGAAGAATCACATTGATTCCAGCCAAACCAACAAACAGCATGAGCGCCAAAATTGGCACCATTATGTCTCAGCGAGAAATCTTAAAACAAACTCAGATATAAATGGTCGATCTTGTGAAAACTCACTGGTACTTATCAGCGGTAGAAGTCCCATTCCCGGTACCACAATCATCGATACGAATGCTCTTCATAATTCGCTCGTTAGTATCTAACGTGCGAATATCCTTCCGTTCAGTTGGTCCGCTTGACATAAGGATAGAGGTAATTTCTTTGCATGTTGAGTAATACATGCTCTTGCAAAAACCAATCATATTGACATTACAAATAAGCAGTTAGATGTATGACTATAACATAAATATAACACAAACAATAATATAATATAACACAAATTCGTAGGTGTTGTGAATAAATTTTAAACGACTATGAAGCAATAAAAAAATTAATGCTATCGTTTCGCTTTTACCTTGCTGCATAGATACATTTAGATTTGTAGATTTTTTAAGGATAGGTGTTGCCGATTTTTGTGACAAATAGTTAAAGTTAATAAATGGCAGCTTTTGGCCTTTTAAACATCTATGAAGATATATTTGAAAGAAGCTTGATGGTTATGAAAATTCACATCAAACATAGCATAATTTACGTGAAGGAAGTCGTGTGCGTTAGGCGACCAAAATGGCTCAATCGGCGTTCTAACATTCAGATTATTTTCAAAAGCTCAACTATACTATTGACTGAATAATTATTGTACTTGAATAATCGATCATGTATAAATATTATGGTATGTCGACATTAAGATTTGTTTATAACCCTATAACGTCATATCCAGTTGTGTCCTTTAAATTCTCTGATACGTTATAAGAATATCAGCGTATTCATGTCATAGAATAAGCAAACACTTTTGTAAGCGCCTTAAACAATTATGCAACATTATCAATTAATATAACTAATGTAATACAATGAAAATTCGACATTTTTTGCAGTTAAATCGCTCGTGGTATGATTCATTGTCTATCACAATATTAATATAAACAACATTGTAAGGATATCTCAAACTATCCAATATTTCATCAACAATACATCGGCTAATACTGTTATATGCTCGCTGAGTAAAAAGTTTATATATTTGAATGTACTTGTATATTGTTTAAATTATATGCGTTATTTGCCTGTATCCGATTACATAACCAACAATCCCTAGACCGGTTTGATAGTAATTCATCCATGGGAAGGGATGTCAATCATTCAACTATTGTATACTATTGTATTATATACACAAACACGTACAGAAGCAAAGAGGGTTTATAAAAATGACACACGAGAGTCATTAGAAAATATGAACAGCTGCTTAAATACATTATGTTACTACCATTCTGGGTTATAACCGTTTGAAATCATCCGCTTAACCGCACTGCAAATATAAGTGAGAAAAGATCGCGTCAAATACGGAATCCCCTTGTGCCGACGGAAACACAATCGTGTGTTGTTTTATTCAGTGTTAGTATGTTGTTTTAAAAGAAAGGGTTTCTTTGTTAAACTCAGCAACAGCCCTTTAAGTCATTTAATAGATATTATAATATAGTTTACATAATACTTGTTGAATTGAATACTTTGTAATCGGTTGATGTTTTTAAATAGTTAAATAAAAGAAATAAAACATAATGTTAAGCTACAGTTTTTTCAATTGAACACTGCTGCCGGGTGTAACACTTTTGGAATGAAAACCATTACAAAACATACCTTTGTATGATACAATCATACACTAAGAAAACCAATGAACTTCGTGTTATGAATTGAAATGTATTTAATACAATGCAATATAATATTTGCATTGAATACCGGTACACACATATGGAATATATCGTTCATCTTGACATAAACATCTTATTGTTGCGTCATTTTACATGTCAGTGAAACCGCAATCCCCAATCAGCATTCGTTTCGTCGAATAGGGTTTGTATATGCATGCGGTAACATGTTTTTCATTCATTTCACGGACAATTGTTTCTGTCTTGGTCGCACAAAAGGCGATTTGAAACATCCTTTGAGAATTAATGTGACATTTAAATGTTATAGGCAGTTTAATTGCTAAATGTTTAATATATCATGTTTTACATACCCAACCTGATATTATGATAAGGAACATCCGATAGCCTGTTATCAATAATAATTTTCTGAATGATATTACTAAAACCATCCTTATATACTCATAAGTATCCGTTAATTCAGACGCAAATCTGCACAAATACAGACCTTAAGCGGAAATTATACCAAAATCGGCAGCACCTCTAACTCATCATAAAGCATTGCCACCACCGCCTACAACAGCATCAACACCGTTGACAGGGTTGTCACCACCTATATCAACAGGTGTGTATCAATTTATATCCACATCACCACCACCAACATCAACAACATCAAGAACATCAACAGCACCATCACTGCCGGTTTAAGTATGCCTGATACCAATTTCGGCATCATTACCGGCATTTGTATCGATACCATTCACATAACACTACCGTATTAACATAATCATCTCAATCCCCAGCATCAACATCATAATACCAACGTCACTACCAATGGAATCAACATTATTTGAAACGGAATAAGCATTACCACTGGAATCATTACAACACACACCGAAATCCGCCTCCGAAACGACATAACACAATTTATGCTACATGAACGTCAAATATAACCTTTTGAAACCAAATTCAAAGTTTAAAACAACA
Organism: Dreissena polymorpha; assembly: GCF_020536995.1. Classification (NCBI taxonomy): domain Eukaryota; kingdom Metazoa; phylum Mollusca; class Bivalvia; order Myida; family Dreissenidae; genus Dreissena; species Dreissena polymorpha. Next base: position 6,754,330 of record NC_068369.1, read on the forward strand.
TATAAAACAATAGATAATTATAGTTCCATTTTAAGTGAAGAAGTTTATTGTGGTCTGTTTTGTTGCTCAAATTGATCATATTTGCAAAAGTATCACTGTTATTTTAGAGGGCCTGTACGTCGATAATCCAAACTCAGTTGGATAATTCAAACTGAAGAAAAAAATGTCGGCCGAAACTGAAACTGAAACTAAAAGATAGGTGATTATTTTATAATTTCTGCTAATTTAGTAACTATATAGAGGATATTTGTTGGATTTGGTGGAGTATCAATTTTAATTCACGAGTGATCATAGAACATATATTTTTTCTATGATCACGAGTGAATTAAAATCGATAATCCACCGAATCCAACAAATTTTCTTTTTATTTTATGCCTTTTTTACAGTTTATATACATTGTTTAAGAGTTTAACTCAAGAATTTCGCTGGGATAATGATGTCATTTCGTCAAAAAATGACGCCATTTCACAGTAAACAGTGAAAATTATCGATAATTTTCACTGATAATTTTCATTGCTTGAAACAGTGAAATTATCAGTTTTAATTTACTGATATTTCTCTATAATCCACCGGAAAGCATAAAATAAAATGACGTTATTGTTCTACACATGTGATAATGGATGTCTGACACTAACATGCGTTTTGAGTTCTGCAATGATTTAATAGATTTTTTTAGTAAAAAAACTATATATTTGTCTTCGGAAAATTATAATTATCATGAAATGCGACCTATGTGTTGAATTATTTACAAGTTAATTGACAAAAGAGCGAACGAAACTTTAACAGAGATATGCCAAATTATATAATTAATGTTCCTTAAAAGTTTACTTTTAACACCTAGTATGTTTCTGTGTTAAAATTATGTGTTTGCAGGAAGGGTATACAAGTTTATGGATAAATCCAAACTGATAAGAAAATTTATGTGGATAATTACCAAACTCAAAATGGATAATGCACAAACTGCGATGTATTTGACATGTTTTCCAAAGACAGGTTGGATATTATTCTTTGAAAACAACTATTTATGACCAAAACCTCAAACGATGTGTATAATGGAATATAAAAAATACGTTCCACGAACATCAACATTCATTTATTTGTTATTAGTGAAAGCAATTTCAATGGAAATTGCATATATATATACAATTGAGATTAGAAGCAAAATAAGCATGCGAAATTTGCATTCCACGTACACAGAGATGCCATAGCCTACTTATTATATAATCACTTGATTTCGAGGAATTCGAGTCGAAGCTGAATGTTAAAATGGCACTTGCCCTGCTGATTCGTGTATTTGTCACCATATTAGAGGTTTCGAATATTATTCGAGGCATAACTGATCTGATTCATTATACATTATATCAGAAAGATTGCATCGAATTGTACACAAATATTTAAGGCAATATCGACGGCTAGTATAGCATTTTACTTTCCGAAATATATTTACACATTGAAAAGAACATTTTAAATGATTTCTAAATACACAGACATATATATTAAAAATCTTCTGTAAATGATGTATTTTAATAATAATAAAAAGTTTTCCCCATGACCCTTTTTGCCGGCGCGGGAAAATTGAAGTAGTAGTAAAATAGTTACGAGTGAATTGTACAGTACCCCGCTATGCGCATGCTCACTTACGATAAACTACTTTTAACGGCATTTAAGCATAGAAGCTTGCGAGTTCTATATGGAATGACTTTTAACCCTGTTGAAACTTTGGTGGGAAAAATATTTGTGGACTTTTAACTATTTTCTTTCCGATTTCATTAATTACGTATTATTCCTTCCGATTTTATGATAATACAATTTGGACTTTTTGTAAATGTGAATATTTGATATTTTATTATATAGGGAAATACCGTCGATTCGCTCCTTTAAACTGATGACAAATAGTTTTAGAGCCGGGGCGATGGGCAGGCAATTTGATTAACTTTTTCTGTCACTTTGATAACGCCATTTTAAGTAGCGAGTTGCTGATGTTGTTCATCTATGTTTTGTGGAGTAATATCAGCATATATTTTTGTCCGATAAAATAATTGCCGGTTGTTTCATCTAAGGTAAGTTCTCTGATTTTTAATTTTTCTACGTAATAGTTAGTTGTGTTATGGATTAGTATTTCTTTCAGGCATTTAAAGAACTCTGTAAAATAATAACATCTGTAGTTTTCAATTATCTTCTATTTTACATGCAAAGAAAACAAAATCATTTTTATGAAGATTGTTTAACAATGTGCTAAAATGTTTTTGTTGTTAGCAATTAAATAAATCTCGAAATATTTTACAAAAGTATTTTATTTTACATAGAGCTTTACATAAAGACATCTTGCAGTTTGGTCATTATCCATCGACTTCCTAATGGTAGTTTGGAATTATCCATACACTAGTTAGGTCATTATCCTATTTGTATATTCTTGTCCCAAACAAATACGAATATATTGCGTTTTCGAGCATTTACGCCAATCATATCTTTTAAATACATATATGAAAGGTTAATATATAAGTCCAAGCATTAAAACATTAAAAAATTCGATTATAATTGTTTTTGGCCTCAAACTTTCGACAATTTCATTTATTTTTTCCAGATTTTCTAACATATTCATGTTATTTCGATGTAATTGTTTTTAATGGTTATGTTTTTTTAGCACATTGTATCCGGAAAATAACATTTTATCAAAAAGAAACGTTTATTTTGTCACAACTTACCATAAATAAACGTGTTCTTATAAATAAATGACCGGAGTCTTTATTTATGTCGCGATTTTTTCTTCAGTTTGAATTATCCTACACAGTTTGGATTATCGACGTACAGGGGGTGAAGACGCTCACCTGAAACATGTAGGAACTTATCGACTATGTGTTAACTATATTAGAAATCATGTTATCCCAGCCCCGTGTTAACCCCCATGGGGTTTTTGAACATACTTTGTTTAAGACTTCCATACGATGTAACACATCCAATTATATAATATCTTAACCTTGCGATTGCAAAAGTTACGATTTCAAAAGTGTTATACTATATAAGTCTATAGAGATTTTGTGACCTCTTCGGCGTGGCAAGTTTTCATAATTGGGGCATTATTTAAACGAATTCAATACAAGACCTCATTTGTAAAATCTATATCCGATCTAGTGACCTAAATCTAAATAGGTTTAACTATAAAGAACAGAGAATTTTGAAAGATGACACACAAGGATTATTCTGTCAAGTGTCATGAACATTTGCCAAGCGGTTCAGGGGACATCGCTAGAATAAACAAGTCAATGCACGCAGTCAGGGACTGACGGACGGAAATTGCTCTCTGTGAGCACTATGAGCTCAGGTAGGGTTTAAAGAATAATTAACCACTAGGGTGGATTCGAATTAAGCCACCGGTGCATCGTTTTAACAAAAAATAAACAGGACAATCGAACGAAGTTACAAACCAACAATTTAACTCCTTCCCATTTGGTTTCAGAGAAAATAGTTGGTGTTTTAATTTAAAAAAATATATTAAACCTTCGGTGACCTTCTGCATTAGACATGAATGTTTTGCACACTTGTAAGTGTTCAGGTACATGTTTTGAACAATCTTTGTAGAGGAACACTACATGATGTTACACACCAAATATCAAACCTCTGGACTTGTGTTTTTTGAATGGAAACTTTTAACAACCTATTTCATCTATAAGTTTTTATTATAACACAGTCACCCCGTGGACGTGGCCGGTTTTGACCACGGATTCATCATTCGAAAACTGTGTAAAGAACCCGTATAAGGTTTCAAAGAAAAAAGTATTTCCATGTTATAATCTAATCATGCGACAACGTGGGCGCGTCCAGCTTGGATTCCATGGGTATGATTTAAACAATCTTTGTACGTGACTGCTTTTGTTATCAATATACTGAATATCAAAGTACTGGTACTCAATGTTTCAGGGAAGAATATTATTTAAAAGTTATTATAGTACTCTATAAACATCACTTGACCCCTGGAACGGTGCCTTTTTTATCCAAGAGCAGGATTTCAGCAAACTAAGGAGACGAACAATAGACGATATTATACACCAAATATTCAGCCCATGCGCTTTGCGCTTGCAGAGAAGAAATTTATCATGTATTTGCTATAAAAGTCAATATAAATCTTAAAAAAAGAGTCGCATCTTTGACAGTCAACGTCTTCATGTTCTCCCTTTTTTCAAGCAAACGTGTAATATGAGAGGGCCACTGATTTTGTTCTGCCTTCTAATGCTTGGGTTTTTCATAAAGATGCCGAAGAAACATGTCCGCGCGATAGAGATAGTTAAAACAAGGATGGTAACACCATATATCCCAGGAAACCCGATACTTTGTGAGCAGCGTAATACCATTCGAACAGCGTTGTGTATTTTAGCATGAACTTACATAGGGTAAGTAAATTGGAAAAAAAATTCAAAGTCCAATTTGAAACAACTATGTATTTACATTGATAACATAGGTATTGGCCTACATGTAGAAAAAATCCTGACAACTTTTCTTAAAAAATGAGCGAAATGTGTTTCCCTGAAGTAGAAGATCAGGAAAATGGGCAATGTTCAGGCATTTAGGGGAGAAAAACTGCTTTAATTTGCAAGCCACTACAATAATTAAAGGATTTATACAAACTTACACATGTCTGCCGTAACCTCTCAGCAGGGTTTTTCCAGAAAACTATTTCTTGTGGAGAAATTTGCGTTTTTAATGACCATGTTGGGAAAACATGGATACCATCTGGAGAAGACCAGGAAACGGAAACCTTATGTGAGCAGTGACTTTATAATTCTTTTTCGTGACAAAAAATCTAATTTCCAGCCATTGTGTTGCAATGTCTTTGCTTTGTAGAGACCTATAGAAACTGTGGGCACATATGCATACGAATGTACTATGTCCTTTTAATGCTTTATAATACATCCTATGATATTCTTTGCATTTCATCCATTATCATTTCAGAAACTTGAATCCTTTGTCTAATATATAATGTGGTTATACTATTTCGACTTTTAATAGTCACGTCCGTTCCGATTTTTTGTCCGTCTGTCCGTCCCGATTTATTTTCATGAAATAACTTTTGAACAGATCAACATACAACTTTCAAACTTCATATGTTGGTGCACTCGTATGAGCTTTATATATACACTTCATTGTTTTTTAGGTCACTAGGTTAAAGGTCAAGGTCACTGTGATCTCTTATAGAAAACTGTAGCATAGGCTCCAGAATTAGATTGCTTCCGCCTAAAGCCTTCAAATTTCATGTGTAAATGCACCTTGATGATTTTCACACGTCACGCCCTGTTTTAGGTCCCTAGGTCAAAGGTCAATGTGATCTCTTTGTGAAAACTTTATCGACTGTATAATGGAAATGCTTTCACATACAGCCTTCAACATTCATATGTTGATGCACCTCTATGAGTTTTACAGGTCAAATTCAGTGTCAGATCACAAGGTCAAATGTAAATGTCACGTCAACCTCTTATAGAAAACTTTAATGTTGGCTCCAGAACAAAAATGCTTCCATCTACAATCTTCAGACTTCCTATGTAGATACACCTGACCTCAACGAGTTCTACATTATCACACTACATTATTTGGCCATTAGGTCAAAGGTCTAGGTCACTGTGTTTTCTGATGAAGAAACATACTATTGGCGCTTCCTGGGTTATACAAACCTCATATGTAGATACATCAATGAATTTTGCGCACCACATACCCTTTAGGTTACAGGTCAAGGGCAATGCATCCGCGTTAACACTGGCTCTAAAATAAAGGGATTGCAACCTTAAAACTTCATTTGTAGCTGTACCTTTATTAGTACTGTACGGCATATACAGTGTACATTTAAATCAAGTGGAAGTCTCTTTACTATAATATCACATTTTCAATCATGGCATATGGTGGGGGTATGAATCACCTTCATTGGTAGCTCTAGTTGTCTCAGTCGCAATAAACTCATTTATTATTCCTTTTCGTACAGGTCATGATGTTTGCCTTCATTTGCTTCTATTGTGCGGACAAGTTTGAAGTGTTTGAAGCAATAATTAAACATCTCAACCATCGCCCCCAGAAACAGGACATACAATATAAGAAACTTGAACTAGATATCACTATAGGCTTACTAGGGTACAGGACAAAGTCACTAGAAGGCGTTCAACTATCAACGCATACAGTGTTGGCTTGTGATGATAACCTAGTAGGAAATTAAAGAAGTCTGGCTGGTAAACACGTAATATAACAACTTCAAAATATTTTAAAACATCATAAACTTGTTTGTGCTACTATTGCAATTTAAGATCTGATGACTATAAATGTATTTTAGAACATGTCAACAATTTGCATTCAAGTGAAGTGTTAAAATACAGACAGTTAGAGTTAGACGACCGCAGTGGTAAATTTGGTTATCGGACAAAGATAATTGAACAGAAATCTTTAACAAAGGACCTATCAGATGATACATTAGAATTAACACAAAGAGATTTAAATGTGCTGAACATGACTATCACAGCTGAAGAAAGGGCGTCCGAATATAAATGTTCAGTGACAGTACAAGATGATTCGCACGGTGAATCAGATGACTTAGATGAACTAATCAGTTTAATGCCGGGTGTAATTAAAAGCCTCAATGAACATGGCCAAATTGAACAATACAAGAAATGGCGCAAGCTTGTTGCTTCTGAATTATTTCCCTTGGAAAACATATCTTTTTTCGCTTGTTGTTGTTGATTGGTACAGTCATTCTAGTTCATCTGAACTTAGATATATTCAAGAGAAAACACTCAATTTCCGGAAGATGGCCTATAAACTATTTCATGGGAAGTTTTTGTGCTACAAGAGTGGTTCACGAAATGCAGGGCAAGTTGTAAGCGGGCTGTGTTACCTAGGTAATTGCTCTTCAGAAGATTCCGAAGTAAACGTTGCAGCTCCGTCGAAAACCCCAATGAATAAATATCCAGTGTCTCAAATATTTCTTGGTATTTTTATGGATGCGATTACGGAAATGTCAGATCATTTTAAAGATTGGCCTGTGAAAATTGAAATTGATGATAAAACATTTCAAAAGGAAAAGGAAAAGTTCTTGGAGATATTGATTGCTGGGGATTTGAAGGTGTCGATGATTTAGATAGTGAATCTCTCTGTGGTGTCTTAGACCAATCATGAATAGTTCACTTCAAGCAAACAGTTCGTATCATCAATGAAAAAATTCAAGCACTGAGGCAAGAAATAGTCTAGGTTGACCAAGGTATTCAGAAATTCATAGTTCTCGGTGAAAAAGAGAAAAAAAACTTGGAAACAATCGATGTTCGCACCAGTAATACGCAGCCTTAAAGTCATCAAGTATGAAATCAATGAAGCTATAGAGACAGCCTTTAAGTTAACATCAATGCTATTGCTGTATATGGCGTCAGTAAATACGCAGTTACTCTACCAGTGGAAGAGTGAATCTTTCGGGACAGACCAACTATAACCAACTGAAACCAAACAAAAGACGCCAAAATGGCATTGCATCAGAAGTCAAGCTTTAGTTAAAGGGAGTACGTGCAATAAAGCTGCAGGCTTAGGAAATTAAAACAGCAACAACTACATTTGACTGTGTTGTCAATGGTGAGGAGCGTCTCCACCAACCATCTAAAGACCAACTGAAGACCAACTGAAGAATATGAATTACTGAACAGCAAACGAAGTTCATGCTGTTGCAACTATTGTGGGTACATTCTTGCCGGCATACTATCCATTCCTGCAGTAGTTTGAAAAAAGGTTGCACTTGCATTCCATATGAAGAAAACGAGACATGTATGGTAGTCAGCCCGTATAGAAGTTTCCAAACAAAAGAAAACGAAAAGCCGGTCTTTATGTTTGAAACTTAATGCAAATGTCACAATGAGTACATACAGATGTTTACTTCAAAATACCTCTGTACTACATTCCACAGGTGCTTGCTTAAATGAAATCTTACACATGCACTGACCTTCTTTTCAGCTGTTGGTCCCATCAGTCGCTTACAGTATTCAAGATAAAATTTGACAACGAGTTATGGGATAAAATCTTGGACATATTGTGTGAGACATATGGGCAGCAATCACCAAAAAGACCGACGAAATGTCCTGAAAATATCAAAGACTTAAGGGAAGCAATAGTAAAGTTTCAAAAAGAAAATGTTCAAATTCTGGCAGAAATACCTTATTGCAAAAGTGTTAATTTGTCAAAAGGCAACTACACACACAGCACAGTTATGTATGTTACAAAGACAGACAAAACTGAAAAAGACAGTAATACTGACACTGTTCATAGTGATGAAAACTCTGTGGTTAAAGAGGATGCTCTATCTTGCTTCCATAACATATCAAACTGGTTGAAGAACACATACAATTTGTCTAGGTCAACGGCATCTGAAATACTTGTATTTATGGTCCATGATTTGGATAGACGTTATCGAACTGAAATATTGAACGCCCATCCGCTTTCATATGCAATGAAAGGTCCAAATCTTAGTAATGATCGTTTCAGTGCAGCGATTTGGCATACAATTGAAGTGTGTGAAAGTACTAGTTTAAATGTATTGGCAACTTCTATCGATGGGAAGTGGCATCGAATTGGTGTACGTGGTCTAGATTATGAGCCACTTATTATCTATCAGTTGCAAAGGGATATCTGGAAATCGCACAGTAAGTACAAGCAAGAACTGTTAGCAGAATTAAAGTCATTAGCTGCTGTCAAAAGCATTGACGATGTACAGGTGTAGAAACTTGGTAATATACTATATGTGAATGGTAACATTAGAGACAAATTTATGCAAGTTTTGAAGCAACCACTCAGGCGTTACCAGGAAAATGTCGACCAGGAAATAGATCAGTGTGTTGACCAGGAGAAAGATCAGTCTAATGACCAGGAAGATGACAGTTCAACAATGATTTTAGATAATAATGAAGAAGTACAAGAATTAGACGAGATTGTTGATGATGTCGGATGTGCCATGGAAAGAGGATATTCAAACGACGTATATGATTACAACAACAATTCATCAACTGTGTCTTGTAACATAACGTTTGGTGCTAGTTATAATGAGTTAAGTCAAAGTGGTAATCTGTCAGATAGTCTTTATTCCCATGATCAGTCGTCTTTCCTGGTGTCTTTATTCAGTGATGAAGGTTGCAGTCTGAATGAAGGTTACGATGAAGTATGTGGTGATGGTTGGGGGGTCGAAAATGCATATTCAGTTTTGTATGCAAATGGAGAAATAAGTGAAATGAAAAACGATGAACAATGTTGTAGTATGAACGATCTAGATGAATTTGGAGAAGAACAATATTTATCGCCATTGGACGCCCCCAGTAAATGAAAAATGTCATGTATATTCAGATAATAATCTGGTTTTCGGTGCAATAGATTGTGATAATCATAGCCTTAATGACAACTCTGCTAGGACTTCAGAAGAAAAGCTTGTCACAACTGAAACACCGTTAAGTGGTAAGAGTAGCCCACACATCAAGCTACAACATCTAGCACGGAAATAGTGAATTGCATGTACCATATGCTACAAAACAACATTCGTTTTGGGGAAAAATGGAAAGTAATATAATATGATTCTTTCGTTAAAATACTTGAAACCCCTGAAAGTATTTGCAAGGCTATGCTTAAAGATGAAATATCAGCATGCATTGATGATGCAAATAATACAGCAGGTAGAAGTTTTCCTAGAAAGAAGTCTTGGGTAAAAAATAAACTAGCCGAAACGTTGATCAATATCAAATAACAAACCATCAGTTCAATCAAAACGATACTTTCCTAAAAGTCTGACGGTATTAGCTTTCTCCAAAGTTATTTTTTTTCTAAAGATACACTTACTTTATATATTGTGAAGACAGTTGGAATAAAGAAGTAAATACGTGGAAGAGAGACAGTCCAACTACCCGCGTTAATATTCCAGACTTACATGAAGATGTGAGCTTGCAATAGTTTTCAAAACCTCATAAGGATAGAAATGGTAAAGCACGGTTTCATTTCACTTACATTGACATGTTTGAGGACCAAAATATGCACAACAGGCATAGAAGGCCTAAGAAAGGCAGCATGGGTTAAAGCTGCTATAAGCAAAGACACTAGTTTGGACATAGCTATTGTAAATAAATGCATCGATAAGCAAAGTGTCGCTTTCGCCAAAAGATTATTTCGGGACGATGCTGAAAATTCATGATTGCTAATGACTATCACAAAGAAGCAAACTTTGTTCGTCTAATAAGAAGGTGGTTTGAAGCAGAGGATGAAGGTGGTATATCCGCGTCTGAACGCTGTTTTCGGAGACTTGAACTGAGACAATATCTTCTAGACAAAAATTCATCCAATGAATTTCTGTATAAGACGCAATACATCCTTGAAATGCCAGTGGTAACATTCGAAGCATTATTATGCCATCTTGAACGTAAGATACAACAAGAGGGCCATGGTGGCCCTGTATCGCTCCACTGTTTTTTATGCGTAAAAGCGTGCCATGCGCATGGGTTGAAATGTACTCAAGCATGTGACTTTCTCTTTCTATCCCTCGTCCCACTGGGCGCTTTAAGTTGGAAGGATGGCATTTTTTATATATGGAAAACGTTACTACGGTGTTAACTAAACAGACTAAAAAGTCCGGGAATTGTCGCACAGGTCCTTTGCTTATAACGTAGGTACATTTATCTCTCCAAAAGATATTGTCGTTCTTTCTATTTCACATATTTTTTATGCTGAAGATCAAATCTACGCATGTTCTATAAGATTAATGAAAGTTCCTTCATTCAATCATGAATCTTTTTCCAAAATTCTTAAAAGTGTTTGTAGGTTTCAAAGTTTCTGTTAAACATATAGTTCATGACATATGCAAAATTCCTAATGACGTAGATCACCTGAACTTTACTTCATTCTTGAGGCATTAGTGAGTGTAGCAGGAATGTTAACGTGGTGAAGAAATTGTTTATTGTGAAAATAAGATATGTGCCTGAGGAAACATAAAGTTACGAGTTTTTCAGGTTCATGAGGTGCCGAAAGGCAGTAGGAATGATAACTTTGTAGAGGTTGTTTGTAAAACAAAGTAAATGTTATGAGACAAAAAATTGAATTATAATTCATCAAGATGTTGCGATCATGGCAACACTACTTGCATATGGCGTGAGGTTTAAAGAGATATCATGACAAACAATTAGCTTGACCTAACTTCCTTTACTTTTTCCATCTGACATTGGTTACCTGTCATGTTTGTTTTTGAAAAAATACTAGGATTGCCATATATTGAAATAAGGTATCTGACCTATTCTCTGATAGGTTGTTAGTAATAGACTTAGCGGCAGTCATGTTATAAACAAGGGGATTGTTCACGGCATTGGTAGAATATACTTTTAATAGATACATCTTTTTTAAGTTTAAGTTGGATTCTCCTTACTTTTTTGCTACTGAATATTAAAATCACTTAATTTCAATGTAACAATTTGTTGTTAAGTTTATCTTGAACAAATATTTTTTGCAATCTGTTTATAAATCATAAAATGATGTCATTCAATTTTTTTTTAATAAAAAGGGCCTATAATAAAACAAGAATTTTGAGAATGTTAACATAAAAGAATAATACTAACCATTTGGTGAAAACAAACAAAAGAATACATTTTTTTTAAATAAAATGTTATATACAACAAGGTTAATGGACTAAATATAAACAAACACACTTGAGTGTTCTACTTGTGTTAATGATGTATTAAACTGAGTTAAATTAATATATATAATTTGTTTACTTTTCAATATCTTGCGAGTAGACTGAACTCCCATTTTGCAAACAGAAACACAGGTTTCCGTGACACAAATTCACTGTGCACATTTCTAAACAAAATATGTGTTTCTTGTACCTAAAACGTAGTCTTTTTCGTTGACTAACACATTTCATTATTCCTATCAAACTATATGATGTCAGTCGTTAATTCGATTGATATTTGTCATTTCAATAATCTTAATTTTTGCTTCACAACGGCGCCATTTGCATACGAAATACCAAACACATTTTATGAAACCGATTTTAATTGAAAGATTGGGAAACGACAGCCAATTATATCGCTCGTTTTAAAAATGCTTAGGCAGAATCTACCAGTGTAAAATGCGGAGAGATTTCACGGGCCGCGGATATATTAAGTTTATGTTCATTTTTGTGACCCACGGGGCAGGGTCAAATTTGACCCCAGGGGCATAATTTGAACAAACTAAGTTAAGAACTATTAGATGTCACTACATACCGAATTTGGTAGCCCTAGGCCCCACGGTTATGGACAAGAATTTTTTTTAAGTTTGCAAAAAATAGGCTTTATAAAAGCATTTGTTCAATTTTGTGACCCCCGGGGCAGTTTCAATTTGACCCCAGGGGCATTATTTGAAGAAATTTGGTAGAAGACTATTAGATGTCTCTACATATCCAATTTGATAACCCTAGGCCCAATGGTTATGGAAGAAGATTTTGAAAGTTTTCACAAAATAGGCCTTATATCAGCAAATTTTCTATTTTGTGACCCCCGGGGCGGGGTCAAATTTGACCCCAGGGGCATAATTTGAACAAATTTGAAAGAGGTTCACCGAAGGAACATTCCTGAGAAATTTCATCAGAATTGGACCAGTACTTTAGGAGAAGAAGATGTTTAAAGAAAAAGTTAACGCACGGACGCACGCACGCACGGACGCACGCACGCACGACGGACACAGGACCATGACATAAGCCCCGCTGACCTCTGGCCAGTGGAGCTAAATATACCAATTCACACCACTAGGATATAATGCACGAGCTCTTGGTACGCAAGAAGTTGAACAATTTTCTAGCACGTTTAGAGATATGGACCCTGCTGGCCTTGGGACGCCAAAGCCTGATGACATCCCTGATATGATGGCCAAAGCTGTGTTCCTTGATAATATCAGATTTTATCCAGACAGGTAAATTGAATCTAATTTTATTGTTATGTTTTAAAAGTGTTGAACATAGGGGTGTATTCACTGTATGAATAATATGAGGCAGGTCGATAGGAATGCATTTGTTGTTCTTTATGAAATATGATATACATGAAATGTATGCCAAGCAGGCATTTAATCTGGGAAACATCATTTTCATGCTTTCTGTTGATTCCGTTTAAATGCTTTTCCTTTTAAGGAACAAATCCATTTTCCCCTAAAGCAACAAATTATTTCTGTCAGGTGGCCGTGGAAGGGCATAGACAACACAACAATTGAAGCTTCTATTACAAGTAATACACTCATGTGGCCTTGAATTGCCGTGTGTACTGGAATTATCATTTCGTGCTGTTTTGTCTCTAAACGTGTTTTTACATCCTGGATATTGACACTTTACTATCTTGGATGGAGTTCCCATATTATGTGTAGCAAGGAGGCGCTCTTAATTGAATTTAGTACTGAAAGACTTGCAACAATTTATGCATAAATGGTGCTGATGTTTTGTCCGTTTATGTTCCAGTAGTTTGCTTGAATCCTCAAAGAAAAGTGTGCAAAAAGAGAACACTTGTATGAGTCTACACTTCAATGGACCTTAAGATGCATTGGCAGTGATGTTGTTTTCAATTTATATGATTTGCCACAAATGTCACAATTAAAGCGTTTTTCATGCACGTCCACCTCTATGGATATATTTAGAAATAAGCCATCAAGTATAGCTGGATCACTGTGTGCCTCCTCAGGAACATCAGCAGCATCTTCTACAAACTTCTCAGCATCAGCAACGAAAAGGTCTTGCAGCGGCTCTAGATATGTAGGTGACTAAATCGGAAATATATGTAAATTGGCATTTATTAGTAACTTGAAAGTCAGGTTGTAAGGAAATTGTTATACAGTGAAACATCCACTGACAGTCACTGTCAACAACAAACAGTCATCTTCAAACAATTTCACTAATGGCTACCTCTTAGTTTGGTTTACCTCCCCTTATCTTATCAGATATATTCTATGCATGAGTCCCTGTAATACAAGGAACGCTACCTCTCCCTATTGCAACATTTCAAACAAGAGCACCGCATAACGGGTGCCGACGCTCGGCTTCGGGTGCAGTTTTGAATAAACGAAAGATTGTCAGAATATTTTTTAGAGGTCACAGTGACCTTGACCTTTGACCTACTGATCTCAAAAATTAGTCGGGCGTGTAGAACTCATCAAGGTGACCTACGTATGAAGTTTCAAAGTTGTAGGTGGAAGCTCTTTGATTTTAGAACAAATGTCAAGGTTTGAGCACGACGCGGACGGCGGACGACGAGCTGGCTATGACAATACCTCTGGTTTTCTCCGAAAACAGCCGAGCTAAAAATGAATTAAAAACGGGTATCCATAAATTGTTGACTTGAATGTATCCCATTTTCCGATACAACTCGCTCACAGTGTCTATCAACTGTTTGACATCTAAAGTCATGACTTTTGTCAATTGAGATACATATAAAATGTATAAGAAACTAGTCAATTAAACACCTGTTACGCAAACCATCTGAATACAACAGTCATCTCTCTACACCACCCAACTCCTATCTATGGCAGGTTGGAAAAAGTCCTTAATATTTCGGTAATAAAGTAATGACAAGTTGTTTAGGCTCTTAAAAAAGTGATTCAATGAGTAAGAATTGCGATCATCACTACCACCTACTTTAAAACTTTTACTAATAATAGTTTTTTGTTCAATTATTGATATAAGAAAAAAATCTATACCTGATGCAGATACAAAGTCTAAGTGTCTATTTCAATAGATATTGATTCTTGTGAAAATTTGCGCAAAATTAATTTGCAGTACAATCTATTCAGATACCGTAACTGACAGTAACCAAATTTTTACAAATGTAATGACATTGCAAAAAATGTCTTAAAAATAACCAATATATTCCAAAGTCTGCATCTACTTTTGTCCAAATAAAATCAGTGATTGCTTACAAGTTATCTCAAGGTTTAAGTTGTACTGTAGCCATGGAAACCAAACGCCATACACACAATTATTAATTTAAAAGAGGTGAAACTACAATAATTTATTTTAAAGATTTGATCATTCAAATTTATGTTTACTAAACAGTAAACTTTGCAAACAAAAATACACAACATTATTTAAAATGCATTTGTTCAATCTCTTAGCAATTCAGATATAATAATAATTCAATGACAATAACAATTTATAACAAATTCAAAACAGATTCCATAATTTAGTAACTACATAGACAAACATACTTTTCTCTGTTTTGTTCAATTTTCAATAAATCGTTCAATTACTTTTACAAATTGTTATCATAAAACTTATCAAACAACAAAACATTCAGGAATCATAAATCTTACAGAGTTAGTTACATGACAATGATTAAAACTTTAATAGATGGATGCACTTATTTTAAGCCGCTATTGTGGAATGGATAAATTATTTAAAGTGCATAATAAAGTGAGTATAGGTAAAATGTCTTCTACATTCAAACATATTTTATCAACATGAGTGCTAAAGTAACTCTAAAATCTATCATTGCCATTGTACAATACCAAAGACTGCTCGTGATTGTTAATTTGTTACAGCAACTAGCTGTAAAATGAGCTTTTATTAGTCCCATATCGGTTGGAAACTTGCATGGTTACTTCTGCAAGTGGGATAGACCGGAATAGTTGCTTTTGCAAAGTGTTCCATTTCATCGTCTTAATAAATCACAGGCATTGAGCAGAGATGCTTCGTGTTTGCTGGTGGTGTGGTATTAATAATTTATCAAACTTTTTCTCAAGAAGGTCATGTATTCCTTGACATCTTCATGATCTTCTGCACAGAGACCCGGCCTGGCTTTTAATCTTCCAGCTGGCTTGTCTGATGTTATTAAGTGCTTGAGCAAAAATTAGATGTAATCAATAGTCATAAAGTTAAGCAAATTAAATTCATTATACTTTATCTATTGGCAACATAAATATCGCATTTCCATTATGCAGCGACATACAATGATTGTAGGAGAATTTCCAGGTAATTTATCCAAAACAAAATGTAATGTTATCATAGACAAATTTAGGAATGAAATATCTTTAAAAAATATATGGATTAATACCAGATTGAATTTCTCATTTAACCATACAAAAACATTGACGAAATTTATTTATTAAATTAAACTGTAAACAAAATATCACAGGAACTTCGAAAGGTAATGGAGCCAATTTTATTTTCGTTTTCGTTTGAAAATATGTTTTTTTCTTCTTTTTTTAAATTATTTTGTATATTTAACCATAAAAGAAAAGTTGATTAAAAGAATAACACTTACCTTGCTCACAGACAAGTTAAATCCAAATAATATTCATAGCATCAAGCTAAAATCGGTATCAACATGTATTGAAGTCTTGGTTGGGTCTATAAAGAAGCCGTGGCCAAATTCGTTAAAAGGGGAGTAACAAGTCAGCTCATTGAAATTAAAAGATCAAAATCAACTATTTGTTTGATAGACAATTCCTTCCATTGCCATTCTGTGCCACTTTGTTTACTACTTAAATACACTAAACAGTAAAATTACAGAAAACATAGGCAATCTAAACAAAATTAAGCGCAACATTAGCGACGTAATTTCAAATGAGTTTTTCTCATTATGACGCTTTCCGATTTAGTACCAAAAGTCTCAGAACACGCCACAATTAAATAGTATACATACAACCCCACATAAACTTATTAAAACATCATTCTATGTACCTAACCAACTAATTTATGTGACAAAGTAGTCAAGTCTTTCTTTATATTTTCAAAAATAGTGTTGGTAAAAAGAAATAAAACTGGAGCATGTTGAAAAGGCACTATTGATAATATGTAAGGCATTAAAAGTACATTTGAATGCATATGTGCCCACATACACTTACTAAAGGCCTCTACAAAGCAAAGACATTTCAACAAAATGGCTTGAAATTAGGTTTTTTGTCACGAAAAGAATTATAAAGTCAATGCTTACATAAGGTTTCCTGGTCTTCTCCAGATGGTATCCATTTGTTTCCAACATGGTAAAAAACGCAAATTTCTCCACAAGAAATTGTTTTCAGGAGAAACCCTGCTGAGAGGTTATGGCAGACATGTGTTAGTTTGTATAAATCCTTTAATTATTGTAGTGACTTGCAAATTAAAGCAATTTTTCTCCCCTAAATGCCTGAACATGGCCCATTTTGCCCGATCTTCTACTTAAGAGAGCCACATTTTGCTCATTTTTTAAGAAAATTTGTCAGGATTTTTTCTACATGTAGGCCAATACCTTTGTAATCAATGTTTATACACAGTTGTTTCAAATTGGACTTTGATTTTTTTTATTTTTTCCAATTTACTTACCCAATGTAAGTTCACTCTAAAATACATAACGCTGCTCAAATGGTATTACGCTGCTCACAAGGTATCGGGTTTCCTGGGGTGACCATATTCATCAACGCCGCAAATGCGCTTGATAATTTTGATATTCCGAAACAAGGAAATGGTATATCCCGGGTTAGGGTTTGTTTTCTTCCGCATCAGTTTTGTACCTCCATATTGACACGTATTTTCCGCTTATTGACTTTAATTACATTAAACTTGAGACTCTATCATATCAAAATGGGCCGTGCTCTGTAACAAAAGGGGGTTTATGCATGAGCGTATAGTGTCGTCTCAGATAAGACTGTTCAGTCTAATCAGGGACGACACTTTTCACTTTAATTTCAACCTTGTAACCACCAGATATACTCTAATAAGCATAGATGAAACATGTTTCTTATTTTAACCTACAATTACTATGCCAATAAGTTTTGTGGCTTAACCTTTTTGCGATTTAAAACTTAAAAATAATCGCGTTTGTCGAAAAGGACGTATACGTTTAGAAAGCCTACTTTCGGTTTTAAAAGCGGTACCGTTTGAAAAATAATTAATTCTTTGCTAACTAGGCTGTATATTTAATTGTATCTATGCCAATTAGAATATATATGGTGGTAACAATCTAGAAATCCGTCTTTTTTGCGATTTAAAACTAACAAATAATCGCGTTTGTCGAAATGGATGTATACATATAGAAATCCTACTTTCGGTTTTAACCGTTTGAAAAATAATAAATTTCTTGCTAACTACGCTATAGATTTAATGACAATTTTGCACACTTTCAAACTGCATCTATATGTATTGATTAACATGTATTTCATTTCAGGATCAGAGCAAAGTGTGTGGCTTTAATATATATAAAAACCAAATAAAATTTGGTTTTAGGAACTGGTTTAAATATTTTACATATGTGTCTACGCAACAACACATTTCGACCGTAATGTGTATATTTTTTTCTTCAATGAAGATTTTGGAGGTGTTTACGGAATTTAAGTAAAACAAAACTGATAGACTAAGTTATATTGTAACAGTGTATCTTCATCAGGAAAATAATCCCTTCACTATTTAGTGTCAGCGAAATGCGCTATGAAATTTCACAACTTGTATCGCCTCAAAATGGACAACAGTCTTGTTACCATTTTAAGCCTTCTCTCTCTAATGTACATGAATTGTTTCTGTTTGGAAAGTTATAAATGCGGACCATCTCTTTTGTGTCGATGTGTTGAAAGGGATGTGCACAAAGTATATATGGACTGCGAAGCAAAGCATATTGAGGCAATTTCAGATGTTTGCTCCAGCCTAAACAATTCGACATTTAAAACTGTGTCGTTAAAGGTTGGTCGTAATAATATCGGGAAATTAATGAATACAGATTTCGAAGGATGCGAAGGTCTTACGGAACTTGATCTAAAATTCAATCAAATATCGTATATTGAAGAAGAGACATTTCGAAAACTTGACAACTTACGTGTGTTAGATCTGTCTGTCAATAAATTTGGAGTATACAGACACGATTGGAATGCCACTATTTTGCCACCAAGCTTGCATGAATTATATCTCAGAAGTGAAAACGCAGAAAATGATCAGACGTATCCGAACATTTCACATTTACAGAAGTTAAGCAAGTTGGAATTGAGTGGACTGCGAGGTTGCGATTTACCTGCCTTTTTCAATACAATGCAAATATCATACCTTTCGATGTCTGGTTTAAACCCGTATGGAACGTGCAATCTTGAAAATGTAACAGACACCACATTTACATCAATACACTCTGTTAACACTCTCAATATTTCAGGCTGCCGAATACAGACTATTTCTGCGAATGCTTTTACACATCTTACTCAATTAGAAGTGTTGGATTTATCATACAACCGGTACTTAGGCTTTGATTCTATGGAGAACTTGACTTACAGTCTTCAGTTCACAAACATTCGTTATCTAAATGTTTCGCACTTGTACAACACCTTTGGACTCGGTGTTCAGGTGTACATGCAAGACTTGTGCTACCTGTGGAACACAACGCTTTATGAAATAGATCTATCCGGTAACAGAATAGAGGAGTTCGAAACGAATGCAGCTATTCTTACACCAACGTCGTTGAATAATATATATATTGACTACAATAAATTTACGTTTGACCCATATCTCCTGCAGGTCGGATGCCTCGTTAATCTCGTTACATTCTCCGGAAAATATTTGAATTTCGCATATAACCCCTTCGCATTTATACCACAAATGGGTAGTTACAGAAGACAACAAGTTAGGACGATTCCAAACACTCACTGCCCATACTTGACAGAGGAAATCCTGCGAAAATTAGCGAATAGAACAGGCTGTTATTATATTCCCGATAATTTTACAGCTTTAAGCATATCATCAATACAGTTTCCTAAAACACTCAATAATTTAATATTTCATGACTGCAATTATATTTACGATCTGAATATAGCATTTGAAATCCGTCCAGCTGAAAACACAATGCATTACTTAGACTTTTCGGGAAATGTTTTCAAAACAATTACTGGTACATTTTCGGGTCTGAAGGAACTTTACACATTTAATCTTTCGCGCTGCTACATAAGTTTTATTAGTGAGCATTCCCTCAATTATTCCTCCCTCCGTGTTTTGCGATTGGGTAAAAATGATCTTGGAAATCAACTTTCATCCGTCAAGAAAGCAAACATATTTAATTATTTGATTCGTTTGGAATTTCTTGACCTTTCTGCTAATGGGCTGACTGCATTAATAACGTCAACATTTTCGCCCTTAGCTAGTTTGTTAAAACTCGATATCAGCCAAAACAACATAGAAACGTTTGACATTATGATCACCTCGTTAACACACGTTTTACATCTTAATTTGGCTGTTAACTCAATAAGCACATTACCTATGGCTGTTGTGCATCAGTTAGAAAGTACCGCTGCAAATCTGTCTGAATCTTTTACCATAGACATGAACGAAAATTCAATCGCCTATACATGCAACAACAAAGAATTTTTAGATTGGATTAACGAACACCATAATAATATGATTGGTTTTCCGAACTACCGTTTCAGAACATCAAATGGTAGTTACTTGAATTCAAAGACATTTGTAAATGACATTAGTAATATGGATTCTAGGTGTCGGTCATACACACTTGTCATAGTTTTGTCTGTGTTGGGGGTTTCTGTTTTACTTGCAATTATAATTGGTGGCATCGTGTATAGACATCGATGGAAAATTCGATATTTCATGTTTTTGTCGAAGAAACAGTTCTTTGGCTACCGACGCCTGCCCGATGATACGCTGCTGGAAAACTATAAGTACGACGCATTTATATCTTTCTCTGATGATGATATCAAATTTATTGTGAATGAATTTATTCCACGCTTAGAGACCGATGGCGTGTCTCTTTGCATTCATCATCGGGATTTCCTTCCAGGCAACTCGATTTCGGGCAACATTATACGCGCCATCCAAAGCAGCAGAAAGACCATCGTCATCTTGTCAGAAGCGTTTTTAAGGAGCACGTGGTGCATGTATGAATTCAACATGGCGAGGATGGAGAGTTTATACTCGAGAGAGGATCAGGTGTTTCTAGTGTTTGTTATGCTTGAAAATGTGTCACATAACAAGATGCAATTGGAAATGCTTCGATGGATTCAGGAAAAAAGCTATATTGAATATACAAACGATGAAGAAGGACAAAGAATGTTCTGGGAGCGACTCAAGTTGCTGATTCAATAATTGTGTCTTGTAATAGTAAATTGTTATTTATGGTTTAGTGAAATGTTTAACAATAACCATTTCGTTTAAGAAATTAGAATAATGAGGCAAACTACTGTAACACGAAATTTAATTTTTGTATTAAATAGCTTGCTTTAGGACAGTATTTCGTTTAACGTCAATATTAATGTCTTAAAAAGATACAAATATGTATTTCATGTACGACGGCAAATTTTTATTTAATTATGTTATTTCTTTTTTTTTTGTTTATCCGAAAGGGAACTCTCATAAATACTATATGTTATTGTTGTATTTATTATTTAATCATGATTTACATGATGTTCATCAAAGAAATAAACTCTTTATGCCTTTAGGTATTTTCTCTGTATCCTTCTTACCTGTAACAGTATGTAATGTTAATGAGAATCTATCATTATTCTTGAATGTTTAAAAAACTTGGAAATTTATTCAAACTTTTAAACACCATTACATGTACATTATAATGTGATGTCAATTTACGCTACAAAATGCACGCATAGAATAACTGCATTTTTTTTTAATTTGTGAAGACTGATATGTTTCTGATGCATATATGATGGTATAAAACATTTGTTTAGCATGTGTTTTAAATCTTAAGTTATATTTTAAAACAACAACTGTAAAGAATGAATCTGCTATAAAACATACCAGATGCTTCATTATCTTTAACGCATAACATATCATGCATACGTACATACATTAAAAAACCTGCAGAGCTGTTACAGAGGGTACAAATATTTCAACACATTTTCCTGTTAACTGTCCAATATTCAGCAACTTTCTTACCAACACATTTATTTCATAGGCACTGCGCATGCCATTAATTGCATTGAAATTGCATTTTCATGATATCGTTTAGTAACCGTTTGAGCGTTTGCTAGCCGTTTGCTAAAACGTTTTTAGGTTCACTGCCGTGTTCACCAGAGGTGGGGGATACACATTGTCCCGCTCGCGCTCCGTCCGTCAGTCAGTCGACCCTGAACAAGTTGCACAATTTCCCACTTGGGTATTGTTTATGTTGCGTTGCATTGTGTTAAATATTATTAGTAAGACTCCGTGTCTTAACAGTTACACGGATTTATAAACTTTTAGACAACTTGCATAATACTTACTTGAATGAAACCAAACATGAACAGTAAATACGGGTCATATTTTGTGTTTTATTTAAATGTATAGAAATTCTGGATGATACTTGGTCATTAAAACTTAATATGTGATACTCTTTTTTTTCATACTGCAAATGTCTTAAATGATGTTGGTATAAATCTGGGTCAAATCCTTTGTACACATGGACGAACTTGTTTACAAAATGTCCCTTCATACGTACATATGTATATACAATACAGTATATTAAATAATTAACGATTAATTGAAACAGTGTATTGGCTAAAAGGGATATCGACGGTATCTACAAATATCCTATGAAATCATCTGAGTGCATAATTATCTAAGAACGATAATATCATGATTGTATTGTGGAGACAAATACACCGTCAAGTATACGCGTCCATAAAATTGCTGTTATAATCTGCTCCAAGCTATCTTGCAGCCAGTGGTCTACATTTGGATCCAATTGGATCATGCACAATAAACTCATATACAATTTTGTTGTGTTTTCCCGCTCTCACACAAATTGTAGCATGCAAGAAGTAAATCACTGAATTAAATAAAGCAGCGCATTCCAGTATAACATCATACTTTGCGACAGCATTTGTCTCGAAAGAAACGTTCATGTTCGACAATGCTAGTCACCACCGTCCAGATTTAAGCCAGCACAAAACTACTACAAAAAAACAGGTTGATATATTATTACATGAATTTCCCGAAAACTTTCGACAAGGTCCCTTACCAGCGGCTGTATTTAAATACATGAATACTTAATTAAAAAATAGCATCAGCTCAGCAAAGACACGTTTGTCAACGTTTTCGTAACTCGACTACTATCAGGTAATATTCAAAGTGCTGATGAAGGCTAAATCAAGTGGTTAAGTTGGGGAAAAAAAAACATGCATCGATGAAAACCGATATGAACAGATCAGGGTAGAATGGTACATCATTTTAAGCAAACCCTATGAGTAAACAAACAATTATTCAAATATGTATACGCCTCATATTTGTCCGTTTAAAGGATATTTGGAGCATACAAACATTACTTTCTGCGGAATCATTGCTATCTCCTCACTCATCGGGTTGAACAGTCTCATACGCTTAAAGCTGCTGTTAAAGCTTCTGTTAAACGTGTTAAAGTAGCAATAGTAGCAAAAGAGGCAAAATATAACTATCAAATCAAGCGATAAAAGTAACCTGTGCTAATCTGACAGTGGTGACAACCATTATTTTCTTGTTTCTAAATTAATCTTTAAGAGGAATCTTCCCGGCATTTGCTGTTTCCAGCCTTTGAATGCAATTCTATTCCTAATCGGTGTGTTTTTATGTTTTGTGTCCGGGTTGTGATTGGTGTGAATTAAAGGGGCCTTTTCACAGATTTTGGCATATTTTGAAGTTTGTCATTAAATGCTTTATATTGATAAATGTTAACATTGGATCTTAAAAGCTCCAGTAAAAAATCAAGAATAAAATTTAAAAAAAGGAAAAAAAGTAGCCGGTACCAGGGCTCGAACCAGTGACCCCCGGAGTCCTGGAGTTAGTCTGAAGTAAAAACGCATTAGCCCTCTCGGCTATTCCGCCGGGTATACACAGGTTAAGTATTTTATACCTTATATAAGCAATCTTCGTAGTTTCGTAAATTTAAACGACAACGGCAGAACTCTCCGAATTATTCAATCGTTTCGCATTGCAACGCTTTATAATTTTTAGGTTTTCAAATCGTCAAAAGATACATAATGGCTATATTGGACTTTGGTAAATGTTCAGTAATACTGTTTTCTCACAAATATCATAACTAAAACGAAAATTTGCGAATCTGAAACAACTTTTTTCAATTTTGTCAATTTACCAAACCGTGAAAAGATCCCTTTAAGAGTAAATAGTTCATTACTATGCGTTAAATTTAAGACCCTGAAGTTTTGATTACATTTTCAATAATGCGCGCTTACTATATCAAGGTTCAATTGGAAATATTGTTAATTTTAATTGTTGATGATAAAACTGTATGCCGTTTATTGAAGCAGAATACATGATGAGTATTTACATTCCGCTATCCCATAAACGTTAATTCGGGATATTACAAAGAGGTTGTTAATGTTCAAACACGGAAATCTATACCTGGTATGTGTTGAAGCTCATGCATGTACCTTAGCATATTAACAAGCATTGCTCCAAATGTCTTTAAGAACTCTTACAATTGCACAGTTTTTATTGAGCGTAAGAGCTTATCTTCAACACTTATGAAAATTGAAGGACTTAAATACTTGTTCGTAGTTTCATTTCATCGTTCCTCAAAAAGTTGTAACTCTGTTGCTCTGGTCTCTTTCCTACCATTGAGTAATAAAATGGTAATGAAATTGAATACGTTTTAATTCCCTTTTATTATTGTTTATTTTGAGTTGCAATGCTATGAGGTTCAATTTTATTTACACTTATATGTATTATGAATATGGCTGGGCCAAGTTTGAGGTTGAGCGCTCTAAAACCGGTTAAAAGCCCCAATGCTTTGCAGTGACCGTTCCAAGGCGGTGACCCCAGCTTTATTATTATATGTGTTTATGTTGTTTTGCATTGTGCTGTTTTGTACTGTTTTTGCAATTGGTCACTTGCCTTAAATAAAGGGCCAACTAATTGTATATAATGAGAATGCAATACTGCTCCAGCAGCTAAAGTTTAACGTCTTTATATTAAATTAAACATATACTAACCATATTGTAATTAACCGTTCCAATTCTAACCATCACATAATACAACATGAAATTTGATAAACACGTAACATCAGCATACTGCACTCTGCAATAGCAAAATATAAAATAGTGTAAACTGATGTTTGCTTCATCAACAAGCTATATTTGTTGTTTCGTTTAGCGCCAACACCGATTTATTCAACATGCACGTATTTTTGATGACATGAACCTAGGCATGAACGATCAGTTGCAACCACTCATTGTAATTTATAAATGCTGCATGGATTGAACTTAAACGATAAGGATTGCAATCATTTTCTCATAAAAAGGATGTCTTCTTTTTTAAGAACGCTTCCTTGTAATGAATATCGTGTTCGTACATGTAACGCTTTATGACTTTTCAGGAACTGACAGAAATTATTGTTGTATAGAAATTCACCTTGCTATAAGAATACTTTGTAGCCTAAGTAATCGAGAAAATATTGTGTTATGTAAGTATTTACTTATGCACTCAAATAATGAACTCGAAGCATTTTACACCATTACTTAAGGTTCATTCCTGACATCCATAACGATGATCAGGATTGTGTATACAATGATGCTTTTTCTAAAACATGTTAGCAAGAAGAAATGTATTTGTCATTTAAGTTCGCCTCGAATAGTTTTTATTATATTCCTATGCTTCACATTAAAAAATGAACAATTAAATAGTGTTTGTTTTTAATTGAATTCAAACGTTCTTGTTTTTTGTAATACAAGAACTTTGAGGTAACCGTGTGTGAAAACATTTGGGTAACTTAGTGATTAATTATCAGTACAGTGTGAGTTTCGACCATTCACACAGCCGGTTTAATCAATTTAAAAAACGTGTAGGGTTGGCAGTTGAGAGGTCATCAGGAAAACCATTCAAGTGATAGGTAGGGCGCATATTTCATTCCTGCTAGAGATAGCTAACGCAATAGGTATATATCGTAGAACTATTAACTGGATCATTAACGGTTAACTGATGGTAAAACGAAAGACAAAACAAGCCATATGCACTTATGGACACCCAGATCTAAAATCAACATAAACAGGCCTGGCGTTAGGTTTTAAATTCAAAGAATTGGATATTGAACAAAAACCTTTCTTCATATTACGCCATTTGTGGAAGTCATAGTTGGTGGCGTGTCTATTACTTTACAACAGGAAAACATTAGCTTCTGCTGCTCGTTTCGAGGTGCGAGCTGGGGGTAGAATTTACCGTATGACAATACTCTGAATAACTGAATAGGCGTGTGGAATTCAATGTACATAATTACATGTACATTTTTACCCATTTCTCACAAGCAACGTTCCAATGAGGTACTCAGATCTTTCACATTCGATTTTCTTCCTTCATGACTAGGGCTTCCAGTCAAATTGCCCAAAATCTTTTTTCCTCAAAATTTAGAACATTTTAGAACATTAAGAACCGCGGGGAGTATTAAAGCCATCTGACTGGATATCAAAAAGCCTCTTCAAAAGAACATTGAAACCTTAATTGCCTTTCTTTATCGCTTTCAACCACGGGTAAAAGGTCGCCTTGGTGTAATGGATATGGTGTCCGCCTAGCGACCGGGATGTCACAGGTTCGATCCGCACTGTGGGAGCGTTCTTTAGATTTCCTCCGAAGACACCAAGAACTGGTTCTAGGCCCAGGAAACGGACTCGAGAGCGCTTATATAAGCCGTAAGCTTTCGATGCAATCGAGCTAAAATAAATAGGTTTAAACTTACCACGGGTGAGAAAAGGTCAGCAGACGTACACATCTGAAAAACAAAAAGAAAAGTCTCCAAGTGTATGTATCCCGGAAATGCAATCTTTTGGAGAAAAAAAACATACCAATTTTCTGGTACAAATGAAGAAGATGTATAATTCTTTCAAAATCAAACATCGTATTAACCATTATCATTTAAAAACAGATATTATTGGTTGTTATAATGGACCAGCGTTGTTCGTACCGAGGGATTAGTGGGGTTTTCTGAACTCGAGCGAATTCCGGGATCAGTCTATTCATGAAACATTTCGTTTGGTGTCCGTTTCTATTTGTGTAAGCATTTTCAACATATCAACGACTTGTTTTCAAATCAGTAACGATCGAGGTATTGTTCGCTGTTTAATATGAATCGCTGTCCGTTCTTATATTTAACATTAACCGTTATCCCCTCAAACGATTACTGTAAATTGATTATTCAAATAGTATTTTAAATTAATGTTTTTTTCATTGGTATTTAATTAATTAAAATGATATAATGAAGTAAACACGGAATATTTACCGAGGGATCCGAAGTTGCAGGTAAAATGAAGGTATAATGATATGTACTTAACTTTGTGTTCCACTTTACGTTAAGTTTACATGATTTTAGACTTTTGATGAACACGCCAAATGAAATGCTTAAATCTTCCACTGGACCTGATACCTAAAGCCATATTCATATATGTATATTCAATACTATTTTTGAAATCGACGGAGTTAGTTTAATCTGATTAACTATTGGAGCGCTTTAAGCTATTCTCTTCACAAACAAATTAAAGCATGGACAATGGAAAGTTCGTGCAGACTGATTAGGGCTGATGAGACAACCTGAACTTTATCCCTGGTGATACCGTATGTGCACTTAGACATTATTACATATTTTATGCAAGAAGACGATAAAACAATCACTCAGAAAGATCAAAGCGCAAAGCATATATACGCCATCAAGTGTAAGTAGGAAAGCGGTAAAATATTGGACAGTTTTCAGGAAAATGTTTTATATTATTAGTACCCTCAAATGCAGCATTGCATTCTTTTCATTAAGGTACATATGCATTTCATGTACTCGTTCAAGACATTGAGACATGTGTATGTTGTAGCATTTGTTTTCTTTACAATGTTTTCTTTAAAAAAGAATTTATAACATGTATATATGTTGAAAAAAATAATAAGACTATCATATAAAGCATTTGTCACATCTTAAATAAAACATACATTTAGTTGATTCATGCCTTGTGAAGCATCCGTGATCGTAGTGTGACATTTTAAAACAACCTTAACGCAGTCGGGTTTCAAAGTTTGATAAGCCCAGGATCTTTTAGACCATCCTAGTATACTGATGGTCGTTTAGGTTCGATACCGATACATTTACATAAGAATTAGAGAAAATGCCACACCCGCCTAAAGAGGGTATTTATACTTTGAGCAACAGATAAAGAAGATAAAAAAACAACCATAATATTTATAATTTGTCATATTTCTCATATAAGTAAACACAAATAAACATAAGAACTTACAGAAATGATTAAACAAGTAATACATATATATGAAACACCTAGGCTATCGAGCATGAAATAAATATATACACAAGTGTATGTTTCTCTTATCAAATGTCATTATAACTAAGAAGTAATGCTGTCCTAAAACACAATATTTCATATAAGGTTTAATTTTGTTTTTCAATAGCATGTGTAATTACTTATTAATTTATTTTTTATATTGCGAAATTTAAACATTTTGCGAAGTCATGCATGATATCTATTACAAGACACAATTATTGAATAAGCCACTTGAGTCGTTCCCAGAACATTATTTTCCCTTCTTCATCGTTTGTATATTCAATGTAACTGTTTTCCTGAATCCATCGAAGCATTTCCAATGGCATCTTGTTATGTGATACATTATCAAGCATAACAATAATAAGGCACACCTGATCCTCTCTCGAGTATATACTCTCCATCCTCGCCATGTTGAATTCATACATGCACCATTTGCTCCTTAAAAACGCTTCTGAAAGGAGGACGATGGTCTTTTGCTGCTCTGGATGGCATGGATAATGTTGTCCGAAATTGCGTTGCCTGGAAGGAAATCCCGTTGATGAATACAAAGAGACGCATCATTGGGTTCTAAGCGTGAAATAATCTCGTTCAAGATATATTTGATGTCTTCATCTGAGAAGGATATAAATGCGTCGTACTTATAGTTTTCCAGCAGCGTATCATCAGGGCAGTCGTCGGTAGCCAAAGAAGTGTTTCTTTGACAAAAACATGAAATATCGTATTTTCCATCGATGTCTATACACAATGCCACCAATTATAATGGCAAGTAACACAGAAACCCCCAAAACGGACAAAACTATGACTAGTGTGTATGACCAACACCTAGAGTCCATATGGTTTATGTAATTTACAAATGTCTTTGAATTCAAGTAACTACCGTTTGATGTTCTGAAACGATGGTTCGGAAAGCCAATGAAATTATTTCGGTGTACGTTAATCCATTCTAAAAATGCCTTGTGAATGCATGTATAGGCGATTGAATTTTCGTTCAAGACTATCGTAAAAGATTTGGATAGATTTGCAGCGTTACTTTCTAACTGTTGCACAAAATCCATAGGTAATGTGCTTATTGCGTTAACGGACAAATTAAGATGTAAAAGGTTTGTTAAAGAGGATGTCATAAGTTTCTATGTTGTTTTGGCTGATATCGAGTTTTGTCAAATAAGATAATGGAGAAAATGTTGACGTTATTAATACTGTTAACCCATTAGCAGAAAGATCAAGAAATTCCAAATGAATCAGATCAATAAATATGTTAGCCTTCTCAGCGTATGAAAGCTGATTTCCGAGATAATTCTTACTCAATCGCAAAACACGAAGAGATGTATAGTTAAGGGCATTCTGACGAATAAAACTTATGAAACAGCGCGAAAAATTAAGTGTTTGAAGGACGTCTAAACCGGAAAGTGTACCAGTAACTGTTTGAAACACATTACCCGACAAGTCCAAGTAATATATTGTGTTCTCACCTGGACGGAAATAAAATGCTATATTGAGATCGTAAATATAATTGCAGTCATGAACTATTAAATAGTGAGTGTTCTAGTAAAATGTTGCGATGGAATGCTAAGAGTTGTAAAATTATCAGGTATATAATAACAGCCTGTTCTGTTCGTTAATGTTCGCAGTTTGTCCTCCGGCAGGTGTGGGCAGTGAGTTTTAGGGTTCCTCCTTACTTCGCCATTTTTATAACTAGCCATCTGCAGTATATATGTTAAGGGATTATCCGAGAAATTTACATATTTTGATGAGAATGTAACGAGATTCACGAGACAACCAATCTGCAGAAGAAAAGACCCAAACGTAAATTTATCGTTGTCGGCAATTATCCTATTTAACGACGTTGGTGAAAGAATAATTGTGTTCGTTTCGAACCACTCTATTCGGTTGCCAGATAGATCTATTTCATAAAGCGTTGTGTTCCACAGGTAGCAAAAGTCTTGCATGTACATCTCAACACCGAGTCTAATTGTATTGTACAAGTGCGAAACATTTAGATAACGAATGTTTGTGAACTGAAGACTGTATGTAAAGTTTTCCATGAAATCAAAGCCTAAGTACCGGTTGTATGATAAATCCAACACTTCTAATTGAGTAAGATGTGTAAAAGCTAGAGCTGCAACGATTCACCAACAGCTCGATTCGATTCGATTTCGATTTCAGACACTCCGATACCGATTTTTTCGATTCGATTCATCTTTAACCCTAGTTTTATCATATATTCACTCTTATGCCTCAAAATTAACATTTCTGTTCAAATGTGATTTCAATAAAACACATAAAAAAGAAAAGCAAATTAGGAATTTTAATATAAAAACTTCTGACTAGAAGATTGTGTTAATTACACAATAATATAAAAAATAAATAAATAATCATAAGAACGTATCTGGAATCAGTTGAATGGTAGTACTATCACATAATACTTTTACCCAAAACCGCAATAAGCATGTCTTCCATTGTGACATGACAGCATCACCTGTTACCTGTAGGACAAATCACATTCTCTGATAAACTTAACAAAATTCCAACAGAAATAGAACTACTTTCTTGGCTCGCGACTTCAGTAGTTGCACTTGTGCGACCTCTTTGTCTTGCTAAATCAACGTTATGTTTTTGTTTGACATGTTGCATTAGATTAGTGGTTAAGCCGGACTTTGCGTACGCCACATCCGTGAAGTACAGTTTACACTTTGCTTTATCGGTAGGGCTACACAACCCAAAATACTGCCACACTTTTGATTTTAGCGACTTAGGCGCATCTGATAATTTCAATTTGTCGGAAACAACTTGTTCAGCCATTTTGACGCATTTTCCGAAAGTAGACTGTAACGCGTTTATTGATTGGATGACTAAAGTAATAAGCAACCAATCGCGCGGGTCGTAATTACAGGTAAACATAAAACCTTCACCTTCCCGTATCAATAGTCAGAATACAGCGTTCTTTACGTATTTATGTATATATGTATATATGTTAAAGAATCGAATCGAATTTGGTAGGTTTGGTATCGTAATCGAATCGAAGCATTTCGAATCGATTTTCGATGAATCGGATCGAATCGTTGCAGCTCTAGTAAAAGCATTGGCAGATATAGTCTGTATTCGACAGCCTGAAATATTTAGTGTTTTAACAGAGTGCACAGATGCAAATGTTTTGTCTGTTACGTGTTCAAGATGACAAGTTCCATAAGGGTTCAATCCAGACATCGAAAGGTGTGATACTTGCATTGTAGTGAAATAGGCAGGAACGTCACACCCTCTAAGTCCACTCATTTCCAGCTTGATTAAATTATGTAAATGTGAAATGTTCGGATAAATTTGCTCATTCCCTTTGGTTTCACTACTAATATATAATTCATGCAAGCTCGGTGGCAAAACAGTTGCATTCCAATCGTGTTTGTATACACCAAAATTATTGAAGGACAGATCTAGCACACGTAAATTTTCAAGTTGTAGGAATGTTTCATCTTCAATGTGCAATATTTGATTGAATTTAAGATCAATTTCCGTTAGACTCGTGTATTCTTTGAAATCTGTGTTCTTAATTTACCGATATTATTACGACCGACTTCTAAAGACACAGTTTTAATTGTCGAATTGATAATGCTAGCACAAACATCAGGTATTGCATTAATATGCATGGCTTCGCAGTTCACATATATTGCGTGCACATCGTTTACAACACATCGACACAAAAGCAATGCTCCACATCGGTAACTCTCCAAACATAAACAAGTCAAATACAATTGACACAAAATACTAAAAATCATCAAAAAGATGTATCCCATTTTGAGACGATAATAGTTGTGACAATTCATAGCGCGTTGCACTGACATTAAATAGTGAAGCGATTACTTTCCTGTTGAAGATCCAATTACAACATTAATTAAATTTACATGTTCTTTAAACTTCCATGAACAACTCCACAAATGTACTTTAGGCTAAAACTGTGCAGAAAGAGAATTACGGTCGCAATTTCTTGCTGCATAGCAGTATGTGAAAAAGATATGTATATTGTTGAATAATCAAAAACCAGTTCCTTAATACGAGTGGTTTTTTATTTAATCACATTTAATCACATTGTCTTCCACGCATACAGTGTTATATTTCCGAGAATGTAGTAATAGTATCGTCATACATAAACACATGTAAGATTTTGCTTCTAATTAAATGTATTCAACAATTCAAAGCAACACAAACAATATCCAACAACGAGCATGCCGAAAGCATACTATGTACAATGCAATAATGTAAATGTTTCTACTACATTAACTCCACGTTCTTAACAAATATTCACACTTATCCACAATTTTTAACGTGGTCTTATAATGACAATGACTCAATTACGTCTAATACATATCTCAGCTGTTGAAACATCCGCTAATGTAATAATGCAAAGATATAGCCACAATATGAGTAACGAAGGGAGAGTCAGCGCTTGAAGAACTGTAAGTTACAACAACCACGCCGTACATGTTTTGTTCGTTACGGTTATCACTTTTCCATCTACAAAAAGTTTCATAGTTTATAGAAGAAATCTTAGATACGTGTAAACTAAAACGGTAAGGACATATTAGGTGTTAATAAAAAACTAATTTCCTTCATTTTGAAGTGTGTTGTTTTATAACACGTTTCCCATTCAACACATCATATGACAAAGCTTGAACACTGCATGACAGTGATATCATGAAAGACCAATATGAACTGCCACAGCATGTTTAATACGTTAATCTGAACATTCAAACTGTACCTAGTTTGATGGCAACATTTGTGCATCAACATTGCCAACATCAATTTACGTTCAACGTCTCTTACAATAATCCAGGAGATATGAACATACTAGAACATAAGTCAAAAGGCGCTAAATTTTCATCTTTTACAATCAAATCATAATGGATGCTGACCATCAATCGCAAATATACTTTTTTGATGAAGGCTTGATTAACTTTAGAAGTTAAAGCACCATAGTTGAAGCTGAATCAGCACAACCACTCCATGCAAGTGATCAAAGGACGTGAACCAGACGGTGTAGAACACAATTGATATTGGAACTTAATAATTTTGTCCGTGTTCCTTAACGAAATGGACAAACTGCGAACGGTTGTCAGTGTTCCTTACCGAAATGGACAAACTGCGAACGGATAATGATAAACAGAGAACCACGATCTGATTATCAACTGAGAATAAACAAGTCACCGTGGCGTAGTAGATATGGTTTCCGCCCCGCGACCTGGAGGTCACGGGTTCGATCCTTACTGTGTTGGCTTTCTTAAGATCTCCCCTAGAGACACCAAGTACTGGGTCTAGGCCCAGGAAACGGACGCGATAGCGTTTCAAATAAGCCTTAGGCTGTATTTGCAATCGAGCTGAAATAAAAAGGTTTAAGCTAGCGGGGCTTGTATATTTTTGGCGACACGTGGTAAGCGCATTGGGAATGATTAATATAATTTCAAAAAATGTTGTTGTTGGCCTGGGGCGTAGCCCCAAGGCCATAGTAATTATACAAATTTCTGAGCCTATCCGAATTGGCTGGCTGCCAAAAACCTAATTCCCAAATCTCCGATTTACCCCTTAATTCATTCGCAATAAAAGTAGTTCTCCGCAGATCTCAATAATCCGCCATGTAAATACAGAAAACCACTATATAACATGACCGTGTCATAAATATTGTAAAAAAATAAATATTATTGAAGCAAAAATGTCTAAGCATTGGCAACGACATAGTTTTTATTGTTTGCATATTCGTGCGAGAATAAGTTCCTCACTCTAGGCCGAAAAGATACGAGTGTCTACGGAGACAGTAAGAAGAATTTTTGTCTGATACATTTTTTGAAGACATTATATTTGGTATTTATAAACATATTTTAAAATAGTGTTATTTTATATTGCGTTAACGAGACATTCAAGAAAAAAGAAAAAGAGAAAAACAACAACAAATATTCATGATCATTATCGGAAATATACGAAGTTACCGGATATGGTATTTCACTGCGCAAATCGAGCGCGCAAATCGAGCGCGAAATGTTCTACGCGAGACAACGTACACAATCTGTACACCGTTCTTTATCAGGGTAAAGGCCCAGTCTCACTATGATGCCGGCGGAGCCCCGGTGTATGATCCGGGATCTACCGGGATGAACCGGGGCTCTACCGGGAAAGAATTAAAATGTTTAATACCTCCAGGATGAACCGATAGTCACCGGGAAGGACCGGCAACGACCGGCGCGTCACCGGGAACAACCGGGACGGCACCGGGAACAAACGGGACGGCACCGTAGCTCCACCGGGGCCCGTACAGTCCCCGGTAGAGCTACGGCAAAGCCCCGGTGGAGCCCCGGTGAATGCCGGTAGAGTCCCGGTATAGCTACGGTACATAAGTAAACCGGCGCTCTGCCGGGACGCAAACGGCATTCACCGGGGCTCCGCCGGGGCATTACCGGCGACGACCGGGGTGAAACCGGGGCGTTGCCGAAGCTCTGCCGGGTTCTGATGCCGGTATAGCCCCGTTGAGTGCCGGCTGTGTTACGGTATACCGGGGCTCTGCCGGCGACAACCGGGGCTATGCCGGGTTGCTGCCGGCTTTCACCGGGGCTCAACCGGGGCACTACCGACGACAACCGGGGCTCTGCCGGGACTTCACCGGGATAAACCGTAGCCAGTTCGGGTTGACCGGGACTCTTCCGGGCTGTTGACCGGCTTCAACCGGGGAGGCATCGGGGAATAGTGTGACCGCGTTAAATTTTTTCTACGAATCATCCTGGTTCTCGCCGGTCGACCGGCGTTAGCAAACCGGGATGGACCGGGGCTCTACCGGCAATAGTGAGACTTGGGCTTAAGTGGATTTTCAAAGGAAGTATGAGTGTTTTCCTGATCTGGTAATTATGTAATAGAAAGCTATTTAAGGCTATTGAATGTGATTTATTCGACGCCAACAATAACAGTTTTTGCGGCCATGTTGTTGTTGTTGTATATCTTCACCGCCTATGTAGACGAACCTCTACCAGATCTGTAGAGTTGAACAAAAGGTTATCGTTCCCACAACCAGTATCGTGTAGTTCTCCACCGTCTATGTACAGTATAGTATATACACAAATATGGTCTTTTCTTACAGTCTCTGAGCTTCTGAACTATACCGCTAGGGTTAATCCGTATAAATTCGGACAAAGGGAGAAATTCGGACAAAACATCCTAAATTCATTTTACGTCACACTAAATCTAGCCCCAGGCCTTCAGCGCCTACAGCGCTTTGATTTGTATATTGAAGACATTGACTATCCTATGACATCTTAAGTTATCCATACATTATGATAAGATATAGTCGTCATTCGTTTGTTTAGAATGTACAAGCCATAAGGCGGGAAATAAAACATATCAATATGGCGGTAATAAATTAACTCATCTCAATGCGGAAAAAATTACATCAACCCTGGAATAAAATTTCCCTGTTTCGAGGTGTCGAAATTACCAAACCTATCAGCGACATTGATTGATCTGGTGTTTCGATCCATGTTTTAATAATTACTACCGCATAGAAACATTTTTAATAACCTGTATACACACCTAAGCATTAAGAACGTAGTACAAAAGTAAACTCAAGTTTGTCTTAAATCGAGATGGAATGTTTTGTTACGGGGAAACTTAAGGCAATATATTTAGTAAGCTAAATAAATGAAATTTGGTTAGCGTTTAGAGTAGTTACAATAACAATGTATGGAAGGAAATTACGGAAATGACTCGATTAAAAAAGTCGTCTTAAGTCTATTACCAGGGTGATAAGGGTGACGAAACAAAGCTTTAGTGCTACACATGATTAGTTATCAATAAGCATCACTTATCTGCGTTACCTATAACTATTGAAAGGCGTGCAACTAAATATCCAGTGATGTATACAAATCGTGTTCAATTATAGTGTTACGAGGCAGTTCCACGCGTTTTTAAATTACAAACTAACTAATGTCCGTAACAATAATAAACTTACACGCTCATAGTGTTTCATCATATAATCAAGAATGTCCCTCACGTAAGAACAGTTTAGTCTTCGACATTTCAATATCTCGATTTCAAAACATAACATTTTCAAACATGCATATACAGCCCCAATTAATAATACTTCTTAACAGAGCAAGAACATGTGTAAAACAATTAAAATATGTGTGCCGTGCTCTGTGAAAAGGGGGTTTAATGCGAGTGCGTAAAGTGTCGTCCCAGATAAGCCTGTGCAGTCCGCATAAACTAGATCTTTGCTGAGAAGAGACGTTCTTTAAACGAAAAATATCGTAAAAGCGGAAAGTGTCGTCCCTGATAAGCTTGTGCGGACTTCACAGGCTAATCTGGGACGACACTTTACGCATTTGCATTAAAAATATCATAACAGTATTTAAAGCTGGTTTCAAGCGGTTAATCCAAAATTTATGGTATCAAAGTGATTTGAAAGTGGTCTTATATTCATCGTAAAGAAGAACTACAATTTTCGGAACCACGATTAATTAAATAGACACTCAGAATCAGTAAAATCCCTTTAAATAACAGTATTTCGTAAACTTACATCATATAGTAAAACGTCAATCTCAAGGAAAAGTTTAATGCGTTAAAAATATATTTACCCCGAATAAAAAATGTTGACAAATTAGATTATCGTAAGTGTTTAGTAAACAAAGCCGAATTATAACCTAAAAATTGATAAACAACGTGTACGCATGAAATCTGGCAAACTAAAAGTTATGCAACAATTTTTAGGCATAATTCATAAGAAATGCAGTTGACAAATTACACAAATAATATAGTATGAAACCAAACTATTGTGTGTTCTTTCAGTGTTGTTTCTAGGATATGATACAACATTTCAACATGAAAGGTTCATGGTTGTAAAGAAATGATTGGAAAGAATTGCCTTGCTTAAGAACCATAAACATGCACATCCTTAACTAAGAGTTATTGCCCTTTGGTGTGTTTGTATAATGTAACTTTTCAAGGCTTTGTCTCAGATACGCTACAAGATTTCAACATGAAACTTCATGGGTGTGAGGTATCAATGGGGAGAATTGCGATTCATAAAAACAATTACCTTACACTTAATTATTACCTATTAATAAGTTCCCTTCACTTAATGAGAATACTGTATATAAAGGGATATACACCGATTTAGTTTATTTGGCGGGGATATCAACGAATTTGCATGTTCTGACCAGTTTTCAATTTACATGTTTAGTTCAACCAAATAGTGTACATCCTTCTATGTTTTTTACCTAATATGTTTATGCAAGCTTTTATTGAAAAAGGAACACATTATTTTAGGAATTTTCATGCATGCTTTATATAGTTCTGTTTAAGTGATTAATAGCTAGAGGTGTACATTTCATAACACACTACAGGTTCATGCGATTAAGTATTCAGGACTAGTTGAGCAATGATTAATAGTTGCCAATGAAAATGATATCAGTGGTAAAGGTATTAATAAGAACTTAAAAACAATGGGTTAAGTTTTCATTTGTGTTATTGTTCACAATATAGACCAGCAGAAACCATTTCTATAACCAGCGTTATTTCAAACCAGACGCTTGTTGCTGTTTATTCACTTAAATCCTTCACTCTATCATCTAACCATAGCGACTTGAATCTTTCAGTGGCTTCCAAATGTTGTCTTTCCAACGCTTCAACGAGCAAATGGTATTATTCAGAAGGAAATTTTACTCATTGGTTTACTAGCAAGCCATTGTATTCTTAAAATAGTTTCCGATCAAGGTGAAGTTATTAATTTACATCAGGGAAATGATGACGAATACATCGACTGTTTAATTGTTTAGATCGTTGACGCATAAACTGTAAAATAATTTATTGCATTGCATATAATTAAGTGGGTTTTTACAAAAATTACTTTGTACGCAATTCAATTAGTCGAAAACTGACGCATTTGTTTCGGTCACAATTTCCGATGTGATTGTGTTAGTTGCGTGGATTGATCAATCCATAAAATCAATATCAAAATTATTATAAATAAGTGAACGACTTGATATATATATAATATAACAATAATGTACTATGCACAATACTATAGATGTGTAAACGGTAATTTCACGGGGTGTTATTTGGCCTACTAAATAACTAAATAAAATCGTTGTTTGTCATTCAGCAATAATTGCTCGAAGGTGTGCGTAATAGCATTTCAATACATTTGAAGCCCTGAGACGGTTGATTAATCCAACGCGTGTCCTCCAATAGTGTCCTCCTTATAACCTAAGACGAAAAATAGAATAATTGCATATGAAAAAAACACATACTGTTTGAATACATATTAATTAACGCACCTTTTCAGGCGGATAATCTATAGAATATGTGGCAGATGATGCACTTTTGTAACATGTAGGGTTTTGTGTTGATCAAAGGTGAAACATAATTAATTTATTGTCAACGTTTTGTTCAAACGCGAAACAAAAATGAGCCACTCATTCATAAGATCATGCTTTCCGTTCACATGGGAATAATTGCGACCAGGTTTGTCCGATTATCAGACTAAGGCCTCCAAAATGATATTGTGATTTCAACTTTTGTCGCCATAAATGCATTAAATAGAGGATATTTGTTGGATCCGGTGGATTATCGATTTTAATTCACGAGTGATCATAGAAAATATATTTTTTCTATGATCACGAGTGAATTAAAATCGATAATCCACCGAATCCAACAAATTTTCTTTTTATTTAGTGCATTTTCACAGTTTATATACATTGTTTAAGAGTTTAACTAAAGAATTTTGCTGGGATTATGACGTCATTTCGTCAAAAAAGACGTCATTTCACAGTAAACAATGAACATTATCGATAATTCTCACTGATAATTTTCACTGTTTGAAACAGTGAAATTATCAGTTTTAATTCACTGATATTTCTCTATAAACCAACGGAAAGCATTAAATAAAAGATGTGTAAAATGAAATTGTTTGTGAGTGTATTTATTATATACCGCATATATACCGAACCGTTATAAGTATTCATTTCATGTAAAGTGTTAAAATGCCTCCTAATACAACTGTTCCTTTTATATCACCTGTAAATAAAGTTACAAGCCGCAGAAACATATTACGGGTAATAATTACGTGTAAATGGGGACAAATTGAGTCTCGTTTGGGAAAACTTAGGGAAACTTGGGGTTATGCATGTGAATAAAGTACAGTCTACACAGGCTAATCAGGGATGGCACTTTTCTCCGCCTACACTGGATTGTCGTTTAGAGGTGACCTTCTTTAAACAAACAAAAACAAATGCATATATGCGTAATGTGTCGTACCTGGTAAGCACGTGTGGACTGCAAATGCCTTTCTGGGCCGACAATTTACGCACATGCATTCAATTCATTTTTACCACAATGCGGCCCTTTTATTTTAGGGTCGACAGA
The DNA here is from genome assembly GCF_020536995.1 of Dreissena polymorpha. Lineage (NCBI taxonomy): Eukaryota > Metazoa > Mollusca > Bivalvia > Myida > Dreissenidae > Dreissena > Dreissena polymorpha. Next base: position 6,793,906 of record NC_068369.1, read on the forward strand.
AACAATAATTAGGAAGCCAGCAGCATTTAATGAAAAATATTGAAAAACAACGAACTCAAGACATAGTGAGGCAGACATAGGTCAAAGTCTTGGTAAAATGAGGTCATAGTCAAATCCTGAGTCACCATTTTGCTAATAGGATTCAATATAATCTCTTCATATTTTACTTGCTCATATGGTCCCATTTAGGTTGTATATTAACCTTTATTCCTTACTTGTGCCTATATAGGTGCTACATATCTTTGTTGCTCATATAGGTTATACATTATTGCTTTGTTCAAATTCGCCCATATATGTTTCAAAGATCTTGCCTGCTGAATTCTTTCTTATAGAGAAGAAACCTGACCATTAGCCATGTTCTGGGAAAATTGAAAAAAACAACCATATTGTATGAACATTTTTGTTTCAGGTAACAACTGTTTAACGCAATTGAATGTTCTAGGAGCGGTTAATTAGAGGGAAAGATTGTCAATCTGTTACACAAACATTTGTTTACTGTCATCTAAACAGTAATACAAACACGTTATCAACAAATGAAATGTGCAGTATATACTGCGTCATGAGAAATATGATACAGCTGTAAAGACAACCAATGCTGCATGAGAGTTGAACCCACTAGAACGTAGGAATTCAAAAATAAAATACAAATGACAAATAACAGCGCATTAAACACAAGTGCATTTCTATCATAATTCTGACGTTAAAGTCAAAGCAGAGGAAAAGCTGGATAAATGACAAGACTTATAGTAAGTAGGCTTTGTCTATTTCGTCGACTTTTTTTATTTTAGATTTCTAATTTGTACTGAATAACATGCCAAATTTGAAAATAACATTCAATATTTGTCTGATGACTTGATAACTTGTTTCCGGTGACGAGTATATTTCTATGTCAGAACCCATCAGCACTTATAGCCTCGCCTTTCCCGATAGTTTTCTGGGCTTGTTAAAAAATAATAACGTTTGTGCAAAATCTATAATTGCTTGACTTTTTGCATGCTGTTTACCTTAAATAAAATTAATTGCCATACACGTGTTACATTGTTATATTAAGTTTAGTTAATTTCATTCTTTTAAAAATATAATTATCGAGTTAAATCATTATTAATTTGTTTAAGCACGTATATGTTAGTAAAAGTACAGAGTTTCACAACATTGTTCGTGCAATAAAAGTCCATCGCTTTAGCGAAAACATTCGCTGCACGTATTTACAATGAACAGAATAAAAAAAAAACATTAGGTTCTAAACTTGCGCTTTCGCGTACTTTTTTCTACGCTTAAAAAACTGCATTCTTCACATATACTAGCTGTGACCAATAAACGAGCAGTGGTAATAGTTGCACATGCACGGGAAGTGGAAGAAGCAGAAACAACTAGACGCCGTTTCGTCATCAAAGCAACAGTCGCAGCGACGTAGCTGAAAGATTATCAGCGACAGTAACAGCAAGAGCAACAAAGACAGTATCAGAAACAGTAGCAGCGACAGTAGCAGCAACAGAAGCAGTGACAGTGAAAGCAGCAGTAGCAGTGACAGTAGCAGCAACAGTAGTTGCGACAGTAGCAGCAACAGTAGCAGCACAAGTTGCAGCAAAAGTAGCTGCGAGAGTAGCATCGACAGTAACAAAACTAGTTTACCAAATGAGGGGTTATATTTTAACTAGTATTAGTAACGACTATTTGTTTACTCGCAAGGAGGTTCCATACCGCCACAAACGAAGACACAGCGGGTCAAGGTGAAGAGGCGCTGGACGTTTGCCGGACCGGATATACTAGGTTACCTGTTCAAAATGTGTAAGCGCTCCTTGGGAAATATCGCAACAGCAGCTGTAGTAATATCCATCTTATCCCTCGTGATTATTCTGAACTACACGGAGAACATACCCAGAGGGATTGTTCAGAGGAAAAAGCCTGATATCAGGCAAGTGCCCAACGGTCCATATCTCGGTGCACGGTCTTTTATTCAAAAGGTGACGAAAACGATGGTTTCGCAACACACAAAAACGACTCTGTCACCAGAGCTCATGGCGATAACGCCCCAACCTGAACTCGATAGGCTCATTAATGCATCGTCTAAAGCGAAGTATCCAGTTACAATTAAAGGAAAGTACATATTTGAAAATCCTCAATTGTGTTCATCAGTGGCAAATTTGTCGGTACTAATAATTGTGCATACCGCTCCAGATCATTTCGAAATGAGGCTGGCGATACGCAGGACATGGGCGAACGACACGTATTACCGGAAAATGGGGGTCGCCCGGGTGCTCTTCCTTCTGGGGAAGGTTGGGGATTCGGCGCTTCAGATGAAGATGGAAGCTGAGTTCAATGAGTACCGCGACATGCTGCAAGGGGACTTCCGGGATTCCTACCGGAACCTCACTCACAAGGGCGTCATGGGGTACAAGTGGATCACCGAACGATGCAGAAACGCGAAATTTATTTTAAAAACTGACGATGACATTGTTGTCAATATGTTCATATTGTTAACTCGAGTCATACCAAAGCTTGAGAACAAAACGAAACAAATAGTATGTCAACATGTTCGGGCCAACACAATGCCGATTATTCGGGATAAGAATAACCCATGGACAAATAAGTGGTATGTGAGTGAAAATCATTTCCGGGGCAAACATTCGTATCCTGAATATTGCAGTGGTTTTATGGTTTTGTTAACTAATGATGTCATTCCTGCAATTTTTAGAGCGGCCACAATGACGCCATTTTTCTGGGTTGATGACGTATACCTTTATGGTCTGGCTCCAAGCCACGTGCCTGGAATAAAGTACAGCAGCCTCACTGAACCTATTCTTATCTGGCAAAATGCGCTGAGTTGCTACAGAAATATGACTGATAATCTCAGCAACAAGTGTGATTATTTGGTGACTGGTTCCAAGGATCTGAGAGTGAGCGAGGAAACTTGGGTGGAAATGATAAAGCAGTTCGAACATCGTATTGGTGCTGATTTGCGTTTCCCAGAAAAAACACACCCAGACATGCGCACATAAATATCCTGACTAATATCTTCACAGAATCAAGAAAACAGTTTTAATGTTATATCAACACGAAAAATTAGTAATAAATGGTATATGAATGGTCTTATGAAGCATGACCTTGATAATTTCGATAAAACTCGACATTTTGCTGCAAATGATGCATTTATTAAGAGCTTGGCATTCCACGAACTTACGTGTTTTGTTTTAAAATGCGTTGAATACCGTATAAAAATGTATTTTATTCGGCAATTGCCAAATAAACATTAGTATGCAAACAAATATCAAGTTTTACTGCAACGAGAAATTGGTTTAGATAGTGTCTTTTACAATGGTGTTTTGCCACATGGTCAATGTGTCGACATGTTTAAGCAATACAGGAAATAAAGGAATGTTTAAACCTAGAAACACTTTACTAAATAAGTAAGTTGATGTATATGCTATATAGATTTACCTGGCTGATTATAAAGATAACGTTTAATAAAAAAGGGTGCGTTAATAATGTTCTTTTTTATCCTTTAGTAAGAAATACTTGAGAACTGTAGACTGAAGTACAAATCACACCAGCTACTTGGTAACCATGTCTTTATAAATGGGAAATATCAAGCATAACAACTTGTTTACATGGGCATTGTTTCGACATCAGTTTAGTTTTGGGTCTTTTTTAATAAAACTTATATAACTAATATGTATAGTGATGGAACTTGATAAATAAAATATAATATTATTTAGCATCATGCACTGTCTGAGTTATTGTCCCTTTAGATGAAACAAGTATCAATCGGTGCCTTTTTTTCCATGCGAAAGGAAATAATATACACTGTGTCAGTAAATTAAAGATTGCTGCAGTTTCCTAGGGACATGAGAATATTGAAAGGGTTATGCATATTAGTTGCTAGTTATTTAGTATCTGTTAAACCTGATATTTAAAATATGATGTGAAAGGTATGGCAAATACTGGACAGAACTTTTTGTTGTAAATATGAGTGTGAGTAGGATACTAGTAGAGAATCCACCTTTTTCCCCAAAAGTCAATCACTGAAAACAAATCTGAATATGTAGTTGGTAATTCTGTAAACAAAAAAAACACGTTGTGTGGAAGATTTTTGTAAGAAGAAGAAAAACGCAATAAAAGGCAAGTCGTCTCTGATGACGTCATCACGTTTCCACCCGTATGCTGCTGCTCCCATGCGGGGGCTCTATGGCGGTGGCCGCGGTGGTCTTTTTTGAGGTAGCAGACCATACAACAGCGGCAGACACAGTAGTGCGAGTGTAACCCGTCCAGGAAGTTGTTTCGCTTGCGAAGAATTCTCGCATTTCCGGCGAAACTGTCTATACGTCCCGAGAGTTCAAAACACCCAGACATCCACTTCCGGGGCCAAGTAGCAGTCCCAAGCGAGAGAAATCAGAGACATTGAAAGATGAGTATTTTTATGATTATACTAAATTGACCAAAGACTATTTGAATACGAGCAATGTAACAAAGACATTATTTTGCGGGGACGACTACGAGAAAATATTAAATTTTGGGAAAGTATTAGAGCAAATGATTATGTTCTTGATGTTATTAGATCTGGTCAAAAAATACCATTTTACACAAAGCCACCAAGGCAGTTATTGGAAATAATAAATCTGCTAGCAGTAATACTGAGTTTGTGTCTGAGGCCATTCAAAATTTGTTATATCGAAATTAAATTGAAATTTGCGAGGAACCTCCTCATGTTGTTAATCCATTGACAGTTTCAGTAAAAAAGTGATGGAAAAAAAGAGACTTATATGAGTTTTAAGAGCCGTAAACAAACATTTATATTAGCAATAATTTGATGATTTAAAAGTGGCTTTGTCGTTTTTGAAAAAAGGATTTTTCGTTGTGAAATTTGACATTACAAGCGCCTATCATTTTATTGAAATTTTCAAACCACATTAAGTTATTCTAGGATTTTGTTGGAAGGGGGCGGACGGCATGGTCCGCTACTTCCGGTTTCTAGTACTTCCGTTTGGATTAAATTTTTCTTGTTGGATTTTCACGAAGATTTGTCGCTCTTTGATCAAAAAATGGCGCAGCAAGGGTAAATACGTACTTATTTTTCTTGATGACGGATTTGGTTGTTCAGATTCATTCAAAACACGTTGGTTTTAGGCACTCAAATAAAGAAAGATATACGCAGTTCAGGTTTTATGCCTAAAGCAGACAAATGCATTTGGATACCAGTTCAAGTCGTGCAGTGTTTGGGAGCTGTACTTGATTTTTTCAATGGTGAGATTCAGATTGCCGAGCAAAGGAAATCTAAGGCATTATGTACATGCTCTTCATTGATTGAAGAATCTACATTACTTAGGCCTATTTCGGTAAGAAAAATAGCCTGTTTTGTTGGGCAAATCATATCAATGACAATTGTTATTGGAAATATCGTTCAAATCAAGACCAGATACTTGAATTTTGATATCAATTCAGCCATTTCTTGGAATTCTAAGATAAGAATAACAGAAGAAAGTGTTAATGAACTTCAGTTTTGGCAGGCAAATCTTTCCAAATTGAATACAAAGGATATTTTTGATTCATATAAATGTTCCAAAGTTGTGTACTCTGACGCTAGTCACGCAGATTACGGTGGTCATGTAGTGGATGCGATCAATGGTGTTTCGCATGGAATGTGGTCACCTGATGAAGCACAGGAGTCTTCAACATGGAGGGTATTAACAGCTGTGTTTAGAATAATGTGTTCTCTCAAACACTTGCTTGTTCATTAGAGCATTAAATGGTTCTCTGATAATCAATCTGTTGTGGCCATCGTTAAAACAGGTTCCAGAAAAAGATATTTGCAAGATATGGCAATGGATATTTTTAATTTATGTTTAGCAAATAAGATAATAATAGAGGTTGAGTGGGTCCCTCGATCGGACTATGAACGGGCAGACTATTTGTCAAAGATAGAGGACATTGATGATTGGGGGATATAAAACGAGTTATTGGCGTTAATAGTCGAAAAGTTTGGTGTGCCTACCATTGATTGGTTTGCATCGCATTACAACAGAAAATTAGATCGTTTTTACTCCAGAGTTTGGAACCCTGGTTCGGAAGGTATAGATGCATTTACTTCTAGATGGTCTTTGGAGTTAGGATTATTTGTGCCTCCTATTTCTGTTATATCAAGAGTTGTGAACACAATGATGGTTGATAGAACACGCTGTGTATTAGTTGTTCCCAAATGGACCTCTGCGGTATTTTGGCCATTGTTATGTCCGAATGGACAGTTTATTCCTGAGGTTTTGGATGTTATTCATCTGCCATCTGACAGACGATTTTATGTTCCATGTCAAAGTGGAAAGGTATGTTTGGCAACATAATTTTAAAATTTGACAAGCTTGCTTGTTACATGGATTTCAGGAAGTGAATAGGTTTTGATATTATCACACTGCAGTTATAAAGACTAAATAATACATAATTTTGTATTTATTTAGCCGAAGGGCTGTCAGGACGCTTGTAAGAAAACGATATTCTGTCGTTTACTCAATATCATCACCACGCTTGTAGTTGATTAAATATCATTGAAACGCTTGTCTGTGATCAAATGACGCTAAGACGATTGTCTGGAATTATACATCAGTAAGACGCTTGTCTATGATTAAATATCATTTAAGACGCTTGCCTTTAATTAAATATTAGAAAGACGCGAGTCTGTGATTATTTGTTAGTAGGACTTTTGTTTTTTTATTAAATAAAAGTTAGACGTTTGTCTGTGATTAACTATCAGTAAGACGCTTGTCTGGAAATAAATATCAGTAAGACGCTTGTCTATGAATAAATATCATTTAAGACGCTTGTCTTTGATTAAATATCAGTAAGACTCTTGTATATGATTACATATCATTAAGACTCGTGTCTGTGATATAAGATCGATTAAGACGCTTGTCTGAAGTCGAAGATCAGTAAGACGCTTGTCCGAGAATGATCTGAAATTGATGATGTACATCGATTAGTAAAAGAGAATCTGTATTTATTTTGTGTGTGTTTTTACATATGTTTTTTTTCAGATCCATGCGCATGAAATAGAGACGTTAACGGAGGTCTTTGCGGACTGGGTAGAGCTGCTCCCGGGCGTCTTGCGCAAATTAAGAACAGAAAGTACATGTTTCAAATATGAAAGAGCATTTATTCGATGGAGAAATTGGGCTTTGTGCAATCGTTAAGGAGTAGTGACATATTGCCCGCTAAGGCTTTTCCGGTTGCGTTGAATTTAGTGTATCTTTTACAAAGTGCTAAAACCCCCGCACCTGTTATATTTGCATTTTACGGGATTAAATGGACGCATGACTTATATGGTTTGGATTCTCCTACTGATTCAAAAAGGAGCTAATATTGTTGAGTCAGCAAAAAGAATTTTGTCAACTCAAACTAATAAAAAGGAACCCATAAAGGTGGAAATATTATTAGCTAGGTACAAACGTATTTACAAAGATAAAGATGTAATGTCTCCACGAATTGACGAATTAGGCTATGCGGGGTGTATGCGCAGTGCAGAATTATTACAATTGCAAGTATCGGACATTGTGTTTGAGGATACATATATTTTAGTTTTTGATGAGTCGAGTTAAACTGACAAGTATAGAGATGGGTCATGGATACCAATCGCTAAATCGGAAACTGTTTTGTGTCTTTACACACATCTACAAAAGTACATTGAATGCGCAAATTTAAATGGAGATGATTATATATTTTGCAATTTGTCTAAGACTAAAACCGGATTTAAACCAAGAAAAGTGATGAAAGCTATGTCTTATACAAGCTTTCGCGAGCAGTATATTACGGCTTTTCAACCGCACGTGTCAGATATTTCTAGCTTTGGTTTGCACTCTTTGAGATCAGGAGGAGCTGCATCTGCTGCAAAAAGCGGTGTAAGAGATAGACTGTTTAAAAGACATGGTCGATGGACTAGTGAAAGTGCAAAAGATGGGTATGTGAAAGATGATATAGATTCTTGACTGATTGTCTCTAAATCACTTGGTTTATAAACGTTTGTTTTTTGTTTAGTTTACAGAAAACTTGTCAATCAATTTTTAGCTAGTTTTTGCCCGAACTTTTCGTTCATCTGGTCGTACGCATAGATACCAAAATACAAGCTGTATTTTCAATTTACATCGTTGTGTTTGTGGTTTATTGAGGAGACTTATAAGGTATAAGGAAATATAATTTTCCTAGTTTGAGCGCAACGAATTAGAGGAAAATTATTTTCCTTTGCATACGAAAGTCTCCTGTAGGGGTCGCTCAGTGTATTGTTTTGGCGGGTAAAATGCTTGTGGAATAGCCATTCGGCTTTGCGATACAAACCAGAGAACACGTTAATTTCCCTAATATTTTATTGGATATAAAATTTTGAAAAGTTTTCTCTTGAAATGATTATCTGCAGGAATATAGTCTGTTGTTGTTTTTGTGTGTAAACTATTTTAGCGTTATTTCATGTATGAGTTATGAAATATATATCAAGATGTGAATTGTTCACATTTGTTTATGTTATACGTTATAAATTTGTCATCTGGTCGTGCGCATAGATACCAAAATACAAGCTGTATTTTCAATTTATATCTTTGTTTTTGCGGTTTATTTAGGAGACTTATAAGGTATAAGGCAGTACATTTCCTGACACATTCGTAAATGCTGTTGTTATTGGATTTGTGGTACATTATTGTGAATTCTTTTTGTAAACGGTATACATTTGCTTTGTTTAGATTTTTAGTGTGCTTATGCAAATACTGAATACTTTAGCTTCAGTATTGTTGTTGTTTGAAGATTTCCTTTATCATGTCTAGGGGTTAAGATGAATATTTAATATTTAATGGTAAAAACATAGACAGTTCATACGTTTATACGTTTATTTTTTGCATAATTACTAAAATCAAAAATATACAAAACAAATATACGATAAATAGCAAATTACCTCACTAAAACAACAGGATCTGAAATTAAAACAGCTTGCAATGCACGCATCATAAACTAATAAAGTGGGCTGGAAGTTAGAGCAGATGGCAGAACGCAACAATGTCCTTAAAAACAAACGCAAGACTTGTACACCGTGTCAATAACACACATCTATCGAGAGGAATATAATACACGCAAAACAAAACACATGAAAACGACTGGTATAGCATGTGGTATGTATTGTTAAATATAATGTTTCATGCGGCTGCCATGACAACGAGACGATATAACATGTGCCTGATGTATTGTGACAAAAGACAGCATTAGTTTTGACCAATTACATAAACTAACACTGTATTCTGTATAATCAGTATGTCAGAACAGGAAGAGAACAGAACAGACTGTTTATTAAGACTTATACAAATGTACATAGTCTAAATACATGAAATATAATACAAAATATTGTCATGAGTCTATATATTACAACGTATGGCTTATGTTATCTAACAAATTGCGACAAAGTATAATTAGCAAAGTAGTACGACTTTATAGTTCATAGTATAATATTATTTCACTGGCAGTAAGGAAATACTTAGTTTTCATTGACAATAATATTTGGATGCAATATCTAACGGTTAGTACTTCCTTAATATATTTACACATATTTATAATTTCAATTTTTCAAGTTGAGTTCAATAAAGTATGGAACTTAAAAACTGATGGATTCACATAGTAAACAGTTTATATATATTTTTGCCTTATTTGACGAAAACATGGACATTTACATATAAAGTGGAATTCGTCTTCTATGTCCCTTTGATCACTTCATTGACAGTATCGTTCATTACGAGAAGCCCTTAGTTTAACAAGGTAAAAACGCAAACTTTTTGGCAGTAAATCTAAATACGTTTCGTATTCAAGAGTTGTTTTGAATATCCTATACATATCTAAAACAGAACTATTATTCATATTGCCAAACCATTTTGTTTAAATGTATCTATTATTCTACATTTAAATTCACATAAAAACGTATTTGTATTAATCATAGTTGCATTTTCGATGATTTTATATGAAAATCCATAATCATTTTACAACTTTTTACAATCGATAACCAATTTGTATATCCATTATCACAATCATTAATCGCTTGGTTATACACAGTTTGTATGATAATATTTTTACTATTTACAACTTTAAGTCAATATTTTACAATACGAACATGCATATTAATATAAAGTGGGTGTCTACCTAGTTCACCATACATAATTGCATAACATGTGTTGCTTTGAACATTAAACAACCTTTTGCAAAATTTGAATTGAATGCGGCCAATATCGTTTAATTTATTTAAACCCCATATCTCTGATGAATATTTCAAAATCGAGCCAACAAAAACATAAAACAACTTACACAATATTCTAGGTTTAAGATCGTACTGTTTGTATTTAAAAAGCAAAGTATTCATAGCCTTAAGAGCTTTGTTACAACCCGTTTTGCAAGAACCCCGTTTTGCAATACATTCATGATTTCATACATATTTTTAATTATTCTTAATATTTTGCCTTGTATACCGGATTTGTAAATTTTTAGCAATAATGCATTGCGATATATACTATAACAACATTGAAGCATATCGACGTAAACAACATACAGACGATTATTATCATTTAGATAATGTTGTACAACTGAAAGAAGAATATATATGGCATGAACAGTTGAACACCCTTTTCTAAATCCGAATAGTGCATCCGAAATGTTGCATTATTTTCACAAAATGATTGGATGCGCTTGTTTAAAATAGTTGTTGATAGCTTAGTAAAACAGCTAACAAGGGTTATCCCTCTATAATTATTTACATCATCCTCAGAGCCTTTTTTATGCAATAGAATAATTATACCTTCTGTCCACTTTTCAGGAAAATAGCCTGATGTGAAAATACTATTAAAAACATCACGCAAATGACCGGATAATATATCAATACACTCAATAAAATATTCGTTTAAAATAAAGTCACCACCATGCGCTTTATTACTTTTCAAATGTTTGTTTGCATTTAAGACCTCATTTACCGTTATAGGTTGGTCTTATCCTGGAAAAGTACAACTTTCAATGTCAAAGTTAATATTCGAAAAAAAAAATCTGCCTCTGCATTATTATTTCCCGAATTAGAATTACTCAAATTTTGAAAATACTACATGTAATGGAATTTTATTACAATAACCTTTACATTTCTTGATTAATTTTTTTTCCAAAATTCTTTCTGTTTTTATTTTTTACACATTCAATTTCCGCCATTTTACGCTGATATGCATTATTTTTCTTCAATCGGTATTGTTTAGGTTAAAATATCTTAAAGCGTCATGGTAGTGATTTCGTGCAGTAATACACTCGTTGTCAAACCAATCTGCTTTAAACAAATGTCAATATTGAATGAATGTTTATTTCTGTACGTATACGATTTTGAGAATAACTCATCCGCTTTACTGCGAATTGTGCACATGTCACGGATATTGGGGACGAATTTCACTGTGTATGTTTTTGTTCATTTGTGATGAAAGACAGCGTTATTATTGACCAATAACATAAATTAACACCGAACACTGTAATATCATTATGCAAGCTTAAATTACAGCAGCATATGTTCAAATATTGGAGTATTGTAACGTATAACGTGTGTAGTTAACATACACGCTTCTAAACATGTAATAAACATTTCTCATTTGCGTTTTCACGATTCACAAATTTGTATTTACAAATAGTGTCATATTGGTGGCAATCTGTATTTCTACGTCAATTATATCGTTCATTTTATTAACAGCTTGTTATATGTTCAATCCTTAAAACGGATATCATTTTAATATACAATATATAAGCATCGCTCTGATAAAAAAAACGTGGCTTGAAATGAAATTTGCACAAGCTAATCAGAGGCGATACCTTCCGCATAAAACAATTTACGCAAACAACAGAATGATGTCCCTAAAACGAAACATTATCAAAACAAACGGAAAGAACCGCCCCTGGTAAGTTTATGCGGACAGCATTGTTCGCTTTAATGCAACTTTATGTTTATATGATATCTTTTCTAAACCAGTCTAGTTGCCATTTTAAGGTAGTGGAGTCGGTATAAACTCAATTTTGCGCAGCATACGTGCCACCCTGTATTAATTACAAGTTATAAATGGACAATGGAAACAAAACTCTTATTAACATTTGTTTGTTCATGTAACACCTGTAAAGCGCCATTGAATGTTCTAGACTCGGTTCATTTGAGGGAAAGATGGTCAATCTGTTACAAACATGTTTTTGCCTTTTGTCAATGATACAAACGAGTAATACAAACGCGTTATCAATAAATGAATTGTCAAGTATGTACTGCATCATAAGAAATAGGATACAACTGTAAAGGCAATACATACTGGATGGGTTTTGTCCTAACGTTGACATAGAAATATAAAACTTAAATACGCATTAACCACAAGTGCCGTTCTATCACAATTCTTGCGTTAACTTTAAAGCACATGGCATTCTGGATAAATGACAAGACTTAAAGTATGTAGGTTTTGTCTATTTCGCCGACTTTTTTATAATATCTTTCAATTTTTTACTTTATAAAATGCCAAAATTTGAAAATAACATTCAATGTTTGTCTGATGACTTTATAACGCGATCACTTGTTCCCGGGGAAGAGTGTCTTTCTTAGGCAGAACCCATCAGCAATTAGAGTCTCACCTTTTCCGGTTTGTTTTCTGGGTTTGTCGTAAAATATACAAGTGTGTGCACAATCTATAAATGTAATTTATAGTTGCATTATTGATTCCATGGTTTTACATAAATGACGTAAATTGTAATGCACGTTTTATATTGCTATATTTATTGTACGTTATGCAGAATAAAATTCATTCTTGTATAAATACATGAGCCTGGATTTGTGAAAAGTGGGTTAAATGCATGTGCGTAAAGTGCGTCAAGCAGTCCGCACAGACTAATCAGGGACTACACTTTCCGCCTAAACAGGATTTTTTCAAAGAATAGACTTTTTGTGAACGAAAAATGTAATAAAAGCGGAACGTGTCGTCCCTGAATAGCCTGTGCGGACTGCCCAGGCTCATCTAAGACGACATTTACGCACATTCATTAAACTTTCTGTTCACAGAGCACGGTCCATATCGAGTATTACTCATAATTAATTTGTTTAAGCACTCATAGGTTTGTAAAAGTTCACAACATTGTTCTTGTAATAAAAGCGCATCGCTTTAGCGAGAACATTCGCGGCACGTATTTACTACCGTAATGATCAGAATTGATAAACATATTGAATACTTGTTGGCTACACTTTTAAAACTGCATCCTATAAATATACTTGATTTGACTAAATTAGCAGTAGTAATAGTAGCACATGTAGCGGAAGTGTTAGAAACAGAACGGAGAGCGCCGACGGCGTTGAAAGTCTATTGGCAAGATACAGGGAAGTTTCTGCTGAAGTAAATGTTAAAGAAACAGTTGACTGAATGAAAATCTGAAAGGCTATCAAAAAGAAAAGTTTTTTTTAGAATTAGTACAAATAAATGAAACAAAAAGTGGTAAAATACTGCAAAAAATCTATATCAATCGGAAAATCATAAATATGTTTCAATGGAGCTTGGAATTTTGAGAGCAAGTAAATGCCCGTATGCAAATGTTATTTCTGATTAGCTGACCGTTAAATTATGCTTTTTTTTTAAATAAACGTTATCATTACATCATTACTATTAACGAGACCGAGCGATTTCTTCATTCGGACGCTAAGGTCAAAGTTTTATCTTTGTTTTTCTTGTATTGCTTGTTACTTTTAAAAAATACTGATACGATCGCTTCATTTTCTTTTAAGCAGAAAGAAACAATTCGTTGTTGTTGCTGTCGTTGTTGCCTTTTTGTTGTTATATTAACCGACTTCGTTACATACGCAAACTATTACATGCTCGCTGTATTTTTGAGCACACGTTCTGAAGTATTTAATCCTTATTCAAATTACTTAAAAAAATTCAAATAATATGCAACACAATTTGCAGATATTATCAAAATATATATGTATTTTGACCCTTTGTTAAAACTATTTATAGTAACGTACCTCATTCATAAATACATTGAAAACATATGTTATCTCAAAATCAAAAACGACGAGATTCACTTTGTAAAAGAAAACATACCGGTAACCGAGTATGCAAAAGGTTTACAAAAATGCTATAAATATATTTATTGTACTTATTGGAATGATGGCAAATATGAAATAAGCTCTGGAACTACGATAATTAAATCACATTCTCGTTCCGATACACGTTTTTAAGAGAATTGTTAACAGATTTTGGCATGTTTTATGAATGTTTTTAGATATGATTGCTTACAAATCTTCAACGTTTTAATAGACTTAGCTATTTTTTATATTATGAAAAAAGGTTGAAAAAACTGACGTCGCCGATATTCGAGTCCGTATCATCAGGATCAGTAAGCGGACGCGTTACCACTGCGACACGCAAACTTTCATGAACTGTAACGAAACATAATACGTATGGTTAACGTTATCTAGCTCTTGCCAATAACAGATTTGTTTTATGATTAAATTTGTTTTTCAAAGAACGTGTTTTACTCAAAATGGTCATAAACAAATTCACTAAAAATGGTCTTAAAAAAATTCTTATAAGGTAATCTTCTAAACGGAGTTTTAAAATTGTAAGAATTAGAAAATTCTATGTTAATATCCTATCTGCTTTGTCTGGAAACATCCCAAATGCGGGTATTTTACCTCTTGATAGGCACGCACCTAACTGCGAGACGTGTTTTTTTTATTTCCGGTAATAAAGTCGATTGGCAAAAGCCATTGACTAAAAAACTAGACGCAGTATCGTCATCAAAGAAAGACTGCCGTCGACAGTAGCAGCAAGAGTATCTGGGACAATAGCAGAAACAGTAGCAGTGACAGTAGGCACACGAGTAGAAGCGACAGTAAAAGCAACAGTAGCAGCAACAGTAGCAGCGACAGTAGCAGCGACAGAAGAGGCAAGAGTAACAGTGACAGTAGCCACAACGTAGCAGCTACAGTAGCATCATCAGTTGCATCGGGAGTAGCACTGACAGCAATAACACTTGTTTACCAAATGAGGGGTAATATTTAAACTAGTCATAGTTACGACTATTTTGTTTACTTGCAGATAACTTCCATGCCGTCACAAACGAAGACACAGCGGGTCAAGTTGAAGAGGCGCTGGACATTTTCCGGACCGGATATACTAGGTTACCTGCTCAAAATGTGTCAGCGCTTCTTGGGATATATCGCCACAGCAGCTGTAGTAATATCTATCTTATCCCTCGTAATTATTCTGAACTACACGGATAACATACAGAGAGGGATTGTTCAGAGGAAAAAGCTTGATACCAAGCAAGTGCTAAACCGTCCGTATCTCGGTGAATGGTCTCTTATTCAAAAAGTGACGACGGCGACAACAATGGTTTCACAACACACAACATCGAACCTGTCGTCAGAGCTTATGGCGATAACGCCCAACCCTGAACTCGATAGGCTCATTAATGCATCGTCTAAAGCGAAGTATCCAGTTACAATTAACGGAAAGTACATATTTGAAAATCCTCAATTGTGTTCATCAGTGGCAAATTTGTCGGTACTAATAATTGTGCATACCGCTCCGGATCATTTCGAAATGAGGCTGGCGATACGCAGGACGTGGGCGAACGACACGTTTTACCGGAAAATGGGGGTCGCCCGGGTGCTCTTCCTTCTGGGGCAGGTTGGGGATTCGGCGCTTCAGATGAAGATGGAAGCTGAGTTCAATGAGTACCGCGACATGCTGCAAGGGGATTTCCGAGATTCCTACCGGAACCTCACTCACAAGGGCGTCATGGGGTACAAGTGGATCACAGAACGATGCAGAAACGCGAAATTTATTTTAAAAACTGACGATGACATTGTTCATATTGTTTACTCGAGTCTTACCAAAGTTTGAGAACAAAACGAAACAAATAGTATGTAATCATATTCGGGCCAACACAATGCCGATAATTCGGAATAAAACTAATATATGGCGTAAATGGTATGTGAGCGAAAATCATTTCCGGGGGAAAAACTCGTATCCGGAATACTGCAGCGGTTTTATGGTTTTGTTCACTAATGATGTCATTCCTGCAATTTTTAGAGCGGCCACGATGACGCCATTTTTCTGGGCTGATGACGTATACCTTTATGGTCTGGCTCCCGGCCACGTGCCTGGAATGAAGTACGACAGCCTCACTGATTGTATTCTTACCCGGAAAAATGCGCTGAGTTGCTACAGAAATATGACTGAAAATCTCAGCAACAAGTGTGATTATTTGGTGACTGGTTCCAGGCTTCTGAGAGAGAGCGAGGAAACTTGGGTGGAAATGATAAAGCAGTTCGAACATCGTATTGGAGCAGATTTGAGTTTACCAGCAAAATCAAACCCAGACATGCGCGCATAAATATTATGACTTATATCTTCACAGAATCAAGAAAACAGTTTTAATGTTATAGCAAAACGCAAAAATATCAATACATGGTAAATGAAGGGTATTGTGAAAGATGACCTTGATAATTTCAAATGATCGATAAAACTCGACATTTTGCTGCAAAGGAGGCATTTATTAAGAGCTTGGTATTCCACGAACTTACGTGTTTTGTTTTGAAATGTGTTGAATACCGTATTTATATGTGTATATTATTCGGCAATTATCAAATAAACTTTAGTGCAAGCAAATACCAAGGAATACTGCAACGAGAAATTGGTTAAGACAGTGTCTTTTACAATGTTTAAGTAATACAGGAAATAAAGACATGTTTTAACTAGAAACACTTTACTAAATAAGTAAGTTGGTGTATATGCTATATAGATTTACCTGGCTGATTATAAAGATAACGTTAAATACAAAGGGGTGCGATAATAATGTTCTATTTGATCCTTTAGTAGGAAATACTTGAGAACTGAAGACTAAAGAACAAATCACACAAGCTTCTTAGTAACCATGTTTTTATAAATGGGCCGTGCTCTGTGAAAAAGGGGTTTAATGCATGTCCGTAAAGTGTCGTCCCAGATTAGCCTGTGCAATCCGCACAGGCTTATCAGGGACGACACTTTCCGCTCTAATGATATTTTACGTTTAAAGAAAGTCTCTTCGTAGCAAAAATCTAGTTTAGGCGGAAAATGTCGTCCTTGATTAACCTGTGCGGACTTCACAGGCTTATTTGGGAAGACACTTTACGCATATGCATTTAACCTCCTTTTCACAGAGCGCGGCTCGTACCAATCATCATTTTGAATGTGGTAGGTCAGTAACCATTAATGGTCCTCCTTTATGAGATAGGCATATATTGCTATCAATGAATTGAAATATCCACCATTACAACTTGTTTACATGGGCATATTTCCGACATCAGTTGAGTTTTGGACCTTTTTTTATAAATCTGATATAACAAATATCTATAGTGTTGGAAGTTGAGAAATAAAATTTAATATTTATTAGCATCATTTAATGTCTGAGTTAATGTCCCTTTAGATGAAACAATGTATAAGTATCAATCGGTGACTATTTTACCATGCGAAAGAAAAGAATATACACTGTGTCAGTATTTTAAAGATTGCTGCAGTTTCCTAGTGACATGAGAATATTCCAAGGATTATATATACTAGTTGATATTTATTCAGTATCTGTTAAACCTGATATTTAAATTATGATGTGAAAGGTATGGCAAATACTGAACAAAACTTTTTGTTGTAAATATGAGTGTGAGTGGGATACTAGTACAAAATCCCCCTTTACCCAAAGGCAATCAATGAAAACAAATCTGGATATGTAGTGTGTAATTCTGTAAACAAAAGAACACGTTGTGCGGAAGATGTTGTGCAATGAGAAGTTTTAAAGGGCTACTATCGGTCC
Source organism: Dreissena polymorpha (assembly GCF_020536995.1). Lineage (NCBI taxonomy): Eukaryota > Metazoa > Mollusca > Bivalvia > Myida > Dreissenidae > Dreissena > Dreissena polymorpha. The sequence goes on from NC_068369.1 coordinate 6,811,750, forward strand.
GTCAAATATACAAAACTATTATAATGTTCATTACCTTACCTGTTTTGGATCAATACCACTGTTAAATTGTCTTTATACCATCAGCATGCCGTGTCCATTTACTAAGTATACAGCTTATGCATTTTAGTTTAAGCTTAATACGGTGACCATATGCGCCGTGAGAAATTAATTTCCTGACACATTCGTAAATGCTGTTGTTATTGGATTTGTGGTATTTTAATGTGAATTTTTTAACGGAATATATTTGTTTTGTTTAGAATTTTAGTGTGTTTATGCAAATACTGAATACTTTGACTTCAGTATTGTTGTTATTTGAAGATTTCTTTTACTATGTCTACGAGGGTAAGATAAATATTTAATATTAAAGGGTAAACACATAGATACGTCTATACGTTTATTTTTATTTTCATAATTACTAAAATAAAAAATATACCAAACAAATATACGAAAAATAACAAATTACCTCACTGATAAAAACAGGATCTGAAATTAAAACAGCTTGCAATGCACGCATCATAAACTATTATATTGGGCTGGAAGTAAAGAGCAGATGAAAAAAAGCAACAATGTCCATAAAAACAACACACGACTTGTACATTATTTTAATAGCACACACCTATCGAGAAGAATATAATAAACGGAAAACAAAACTCATGAAAATGACTGGTTTAGCATGTAGTGTGTACTATTTAATATCATTTTTCATGCGGATTGATTGATTGATTGATTTGATTGATTTTATTTGGTAAACATATGAACATTACATGGTTACTACATAATGCAGACAATATAAATATATTATCACAGCAATATACATAGCAAACCATGGAATGCACACACAATACCAAGGATAACACAAAAAAGAGAAAAATGATTTTCACTTATTTCCATTGTGGTCCTTGATATTGGTGGCAGTAACAATGAAACAGGCATATGTACTGTTTAATAAAGTATATTACTGATTAAGAATGAACAAATATAATCACATGTTCATTATTATTACAGAAGTTGCATAAGAAAGTTACACACTGCATATGTAGTTAATAAAAACACTTTGTAGCATACTATAAGTTTAAGAATAATTATGAGATCCTTGCATCTTATTGATCATAAGACTTAAAAATGTATCACAGTATTTTAACAGAACATAAAATTCATAATAAAAATTATACTATTAAAAGCTATAAAGACTCTAAAAACTGTTTCTTGATGGCACCCTTGAAATTGTTAGGTTTAGGTACATCCCTAATGTTTTGAGGAAGACTGTTCCATAAACAGATACCATTATATGTAAATGTTTTAGAACCAATACTTCCTACTCTTGGTTTGGAAAAACGACCAGAGTCTTCAAATGTAAAATTTTCAGCAAAATGATCAGATTCTGGCTGAGCTACCATATTAGACCTAGTACAACGATTATGTACGCCAGACACTGACACGATGTCATGACAACGACCCGATAAAGTTTATTAGTTTGTTTATTTTATTTAAGTCTCATCCACAATTCATCATACCAATTATTACAATAAATGATCCATAGGATATATGAATGTGGCCATTCTTAGAGAATTATAAGAGACTATCAGTATCACAATCTCATAAAAACTGATATAAAATACAACAAAATATAATATACTACACTTATTAAACTAAGATGTAGCTGTTTAAGGTTTTATAATAACGGTATTATGTTCAATTTAAAACTATATTAATGTATTAACATATTAAAAAACTTGATTAATTTCTGCTAATCAAGACATTTAGGTATTTGTATAAAATTGTATTAAACATGACATTAAGAATTAATGTTTAATATATATATATATATATATATATATATATATATATATATATATATATATATATATATATATATATATCTATATATATGTATGTATGTACTGTAGGTAGGTAGGTAGGTAGGTCGGTAGTCGGTAGAGTAGGTCGGTCGGTCGGTCGGTAGTCGGTCGGTAGGTAGGTCGGTCGTCGGTTCGGTCGGTCGGTAGGTCGGTCGGTAGTCGGGGTCGGTCGTCGGTCGGTCGGTCGGTCGGTCGGTAGTCGGTAGGTCGGTCGGTCGTATCGGTCTGTCGGTCGTCGGTCGGTCGTCGGTCGGTCGTCGGTCGTCGGTCGGTCGGTCGGTCGTCGGTCGGTCGGTCGGTCGTCGGTCCTCGGTCGGTCGGTCGTCCGGCGGTCGGTCGGTCGGTCTGTCGGTCGGTCGTCGGTCGGTCGGCGGTCGGTCGGTCGGTCGGTCGGTCGGTCGGGTCGGTCGGTCGGTAGTCGGTCGGTCTGTAGTCGTCGGTCGGTCGGTCGGTCGTAGGTCGGTCGGTCGGTCGGTCGGTAGGTCGGTCTGTCGGTAGGTCGTCGGTCGGTCGGTCGGTCGGTCGGTCTGTCGGTCGGTCGGTCGGTCGGTCGGTCGGTCGTCGGTCGGTAGGTCGTGTCGGTCGGTCGGTCGGTCGGTCGGTGGTCGGTCGGTCGGTCGGTCGGTCGGTCGGTCGGTCGGTCGTCGGTCGGTCGTCGGTAGGTCGGTCGGTCGGTCGTCGGTCGTCGGTCGTCGGTCGGTCGGTCGGTAGGTAGGTCGGTCGGTAGGTCGGTCGGTCGGTCGGTCGGTAGGTCGGGTCGGTCGGTCGGTCGGTAGGTCGGTAGGTAGTCGGTCGGTCGTGGTCGGTCGTTCGGTAGGTGGTCGGTCGGTGTCGGTCGGTAGGTAGGTCGGTCTGTCGTAGGTCGGGTCGTCTGTCGGTCGGTCGGTCGGTCGGTCGGTCGGTCGTTAGCGGTAGGTAGTTCGGTAGGTGGTCGGTTCGGTAGGTAGGTAGTCGGTAGGTAGGTCTTCGGTAGGTCGGTTAGTCGGTCGGTCGGTAGGTCGGTCAGGTCAGGTAGTTTTTCGGTAGCGGGTCGGTTCGGTAGGTATGTCGGCGGTCGTTCGGTTCGGTCGGTAGGTCGGTAGGTCTGTCGTCGGTCGTCGGTGTAGGTTCGTTCGGTTCGTGTCGGTAGGTCGGTCGGTCGGTCTGTCGGTAGGTAGGTCGGTCGGTAGGTAGGTAGGTCGGCGGTAGGTAGGTCGGTCGGTCGGTAGGTCGGTGGTGGTAGGTAGGTCTGTCGGGTCGGTCGGTTCGTGTAGGTAGGTCGGTCGGTCGGTCTTTCGGTCGGGGTCGGTAGGTAGGTCGGTAGGTCGGTCGGTCGGTTCGGTCGTAGGTGGTCGGTAGGTCGGATCGGTCGGTCGGTAGGTCGGTCGGTCGGTCGGTAGGTCGTCGGTCTGTCGGTCGGTCGGTCGGTCGGTCGGTCGGTCGGTCGGTCGGCGTCGGTCCGGTCAGGTCGGTTGGTCGGTCGGTCGGTCGGTCGGTCGTCGGTCGGTCGGTCGGTCGGTCGGTAGGTCGGTCGGTGGTCGGTCGGTCGGTCGGTCGGTCGGTCGGTCCGGTCTCGGTCTGGTCGGTCGGTCGGTCGGTCGGTCGGTCGGTAGGTAGGTCGGTCGGTCGGTCGGTCGTCGGTAGTCGGTCGGTAGGTAGGTCGGTCGGTGGTCGGTAGGTCGGTCGGTCGGTCGGTCGCGTCGTCGGTAGGTCGTAGTTCGGTCGGTCGGTAGGTAGGTAGGTCGGTCGGTCGGTCGGTAGGATGGTCGGTAGGTCGTAGGATCGTCGGTCGGTAGGTCGTAGGCGGTCGGTAGGTAGGTAGGTCGGTAGGTAGGTAGGTTCGGTAGGTAGGTCTGTCGGTAGGTCGGTAGGTAGGTAGTAGGTCGGTTGTCGGTCGGTAGGTCGGTAGGTAGTCCGTCGGTCGGTCGGCGGTAGGTCGGTCTGCTAGTCGGTCGGTAGGTCTGTCGGTCGTCGGCGGTAGTCGGTCGGTCGTCGGTCGGTCGGTAGGTCGGTCGATCGGTGGTCGGTCGTAGGTCGGTCGGTCGTCTGTCGGTCGTCGGTCGGTCGGTCGGTCGGTCAGGTCGGTCGGTCGGTCGGTCGTCTGTCGGTCGGTCGGTCAGGTCGGTGGTCGGAGATCGGTCGGTCGGTGGTGAGTCGGTCGGTCGGTCGGTCGGTCGGTCGGTCGGTCGGTCGGTCGTCGGTCGTCGGTCGGTCGTCGGTCGGTCGGTCGGTCGGTCGGTCTGTCGGGGTCGCGCTCGTCGGTCGGTCGGTAGGTCGGTCTTCGGTCGGTCGTCGGTCGGTCGGTCGGTCGGTCGGTCGGTCGGTTCGTCGGTCCGGTCGCGTCGGTCGGTCGTCGGTCGGTCGGTCGCGTCCGGTCGGTCGGTCGGTCGGTAGGTCGGTCGGTCGGTCGGTCGGTCGGTCGGTCGGGTCGGTCGTCGGTCGGTCGGTCTGTCGGTCGGTCGGTCTGTTCGGTCGGTAGGTCGGTCGGTCGGTAGGTCGGCGGTCGGTCGGTCGTCGGTCGTGTAGGTCGGTCTGTGGTCGGTCGGTCGGTCCGGTCGGTCGGTCGGTCGGTCGGTCGGTCGGTCGGTGGTCGGTCGGTCGGTCGGTCGGTCGGTCATCGGTCGGTAGGTCGTCGGTCGGTCGGTCGGTGCGTCGGGTCGGTCGGTCGGTCGGTCGGTTCGTCGTCGGTCGGTCGGTCGGTCGGTCGGTAGTAGTCGGTCGGTCTGTCGTCGGTCGTCGGTCGGTCGGTCGGTCGGTCGTCGAGTCGTCGGTCGGTCGGTCGGTCGGTCGGTCGTCGGTCGGTCGGTCGGTCGTCGGTCGGTCGGTCGTGTCGGTCGGTCGGTCGGTCGTCGGTCGTCGGTCGGTCGGTCGGTCGGTCGGTCGGTCGGTCGGTCGTCGGTCGGTCGGTCGGTCGGTCGGTCGGTCGGTCGGTCTGTCGTCGGTCGGTCGGTAGGTCGGTCGGTCGGTAGTCGGTCGGTCGGTCGGTCGGTGGTTCGGTCGGTCGGTCTGTCGGTCGGTCGGTCGTTCGGTGTCGGTCGGTCGGTCGGTTCGGTCGGTCGGTCGTCGGTCGGTCGGGTCGGTCGGCGGTCGTAGGTAGGTAGGTAGGTAGGTAGGTAGGTAGGTAGGTAGGGTAGGTAGTCGTAGGTAGGTAGGTAGGTAGGTAGGTAGGTAGGTAGGTAGGTAGGTAGGTAGGTAGGTAGGTAGGTAGGTAGGTAGGTAGGTAGGTAGGTAGGTAGGTAGGTAGATAAAAAGTCTATGCATTTTTGTGCGATCATTTATGCGTGAAAACACGCATGGGAAATAATACACGTATTATAAAATCGTTACCATGCGCTATTTATATAAATATTAACTACTTAAATTACAAACTCCGAATTTTATAGAACGTACCATACAAGTCTTACAAAGAAATTTAATAAATAAACACTAAACGTTAGCCTATGTATTAATATGCATCTCAGGTCGCGTTAGGTATTCCGAATCCGTAGTATTTTGTCTCATCAACCTTGTAATATTATTGAACAGGCTTTACCATTTTTGGTTGTTCATTCCACATGTATTGCACGTCAATTTGATTGTATTGTGTTTTAACTGGCGCTGCACTTAGACGTTGTCTTATATTTTGTTTGATTCACCATACTTTGCTAAACTACCACTTTTAAATATTTAGATACAGGTCACATATCCAATGTATGTGGCCAAACATTCACTTTGTCGCTTTTATTATTTTGTTCAATGTCCTGCGCCCATAGTTCAGTAGCCAAAAGTCCGAATCAAGATTTTTCTAGAACAATTGACTATCAGGTTCTTGTAGAGAACGCAAACAACCACCGTGCCGTCTTAAATCGTCATATGCACGTGACCATTAATGCACGTTAAACTTCCCTGTTTTTAATTCTAACGTTTAGTGCCAATGTTTCAGTTGCCAAAGGTTTCATACAAGAGTTTTCAAACCATCAGCTTAACGTGCTAGTAGAACACATGGCAGCCACGTGCTTTATCGCCATGAAAGCTGTTTGTCTTATCTACACGTAATTTTGATAGTTTCGTTTGGTTATTGAAACAAAGTCAATGCACGTAAAATGTCATCCGTCTACACTTTTTTATCTAGTGTTTAATGTTCATATTGCCCATGTGTCTGAGAGATCCTGGACTAAAGACTAACACAAGTCCCTGCAAAGTTGGTACACGTGACAGAACGTGACAGACCATTAGCCAATTTGCTTACAGCGCAAGTATTTATACGGTAGTGTACAGCGACCAAATTGTAGAATCCTAAGTCCCAATTAAGAGATTTCTCGGTCTATGGATGAACACGTACTTGAAGAGAACACAAACACCTATACAGCTGATATAGGCACACGCCATCTGAATTCGTCACGTCTACATGATCATTAATCCAATTTAACGTTTTCATTTTTTTTAACGTACAACGACCATTTTAAGTGGCCAAAGGGAACAACCGAGAGTTTCCGGACTCTGGCCCTTTATTTGCTTGCACACCACCAGCACATAATCGGTACAACTCAATTTCCTTACCAGCGAGTGTTTACTGATCCGAGACAAACTCCCCACGGCTACTAGTGATAACCACTACCATCACAAGAAAATCCTTCCAAATCTGGAAGGCTGTTTTGTTTAAGTATATTATGAAAAGAAGTATTATTTACTTTTCTATTTTGAAAATAGTGTATTACTTTAGGTTAATTACAAAAAAATATCTTAATTAAAAGAAACGTAAAAATTACAACTAGTGGGTCGTTGATACTGTAAGACGCAATTATTGTACCACGTGGCTCGGCTATCATCACGTGGCTGGTTATATCGACAAGATTTGATATACAGCTATGCTCGGAACAAGTAAAATCAATGCGCGGAGGTTTGAAGCGCGGGGCTAATATCTGCATTTCTTACTGCCGATAAAATTAGCTTTGGTTTGATATATTCGAAAAGATAAACGTTTCACGTGAAACAGTGACGTGAGGAAGATAGTACACGAATACTCATGATTTAAAGTTTAACGCGGTACAAATACCAAGGTAAAATAAGTAACTAAACTAAGCACCTTAACATATATCATATTTCATTATTTTGCAAGTAATTTTAATCTACCAGGGACATTATTTTAATCAATATGATAAAATAGTATCATTTTTACCAAAATCTTGAAAGTGTTCTAGATTTGGGATACATATTTATCCGGTTATGGTCGGCTTTGAGTTGAATAAATGTAAACACTATTTTCTGTAACCTTATTAAACAGTAATTCTATCTGGTTATGAAACAAAAATTGCTATATATAGTTAAAATAGAATCTTCGGATGGGATGTATTGCAGTTTGAAAAATGTATGGTTTCATTTCTCCAAAGTAGTTCAATTATCGAGAACATCTGTTGATTTGTCTTAGTTCTGACATAACAAGTCCAAATTCAGATATGATATATAATGAAATTTAAATAATTGAGTATATAAGTGTAATTCCAATTTCCCAAGGTACATAACGGATACAAGTTCGGATTGAATGTGTATCGGGGTTTACGTAATTGATTATAGAAGTGTTAGGTTTCATATTACCAATGTGGTTTGTCAATAGAGAACATCTGGTTATATGATCGAGTATGCTTAAAGGCTGTATAATTGTCACAAATCCAATTATTATGCATATCAACTGGTCTTATTTTTACCAGATTTCAGTTACTCTTGCATAAAAACTGCTAATAACACAGCTTAGGTACAACGATGTCAAGAATTATGGAAAATAAACCCGTTTCATAATTGGAAGAAATGTTTACATTTTTGCAACTAACGTGATGTGTAGCCTCAGAGCGTTGAAAATGCTTAAAAAAGCCGAAAGAAAATTCAATTTTAATTCTATTTTAACAACTTTTTACCAGCAGAAAGTAACTTATTAGATCACTACAAACGTTTTAACCATTTAGAAGAGACCTACTTTGTGAGTGATACCGGAAAACGTTGAAAGTCATCGTTATATTTTTGGTGACCTGAGTCACTTTCACTTTCTCTTTCGCGAGTGAACAGCGATGTAAATAAATTGTTTGTAAACACAATTGACTTGGAGGACACTTTATTTTGAGCTCAAAACAAGTTGTATTGCTCATGTTTTTATTATTATGTCCAATAGCATATATATATTGTTTTCTGATAACCTTTATAAATAAAATATGAAAAAAATATTTAAAAATCTGTAAATAAAATACGTATCTTCACCTTTATAGAGCCTTTAATGAAATTATCTGCACATGGTCATCACAAAATGTGACATATGGTAGATGCGTGAGCGATCCATCCAATCAACAAGGGTTATTCGAAGGGAGGGGTTTAGTAAATCGGGGAAAGAGTAACAGTCAACCAATCAAGAATAAGACAAGTCATATCTTGTTTATTTTCCTCAGAATAAAATGCTGTGGGTTTGTTGTAAGATTCAGATTCTGCGGTTAGATTTGGAAAATAACTTTGAGAGTCGTCACGTCTTCTTGACGTAGTGGCCATGTTGGCCGCCGCGCTGTAAAATTGTACTTCATGAACATTTAAAGCGTTGTGTTAGAAATAATTTAACAGAAATAAATCTCGATGAAAACAGAAATTAACTTTGGTTGTTACTGTGTGTTATCCACGAACGATAAGTAATTACAAGACAACAATAACTAGACACACGCGGTCTTCCCTCGAGTATATGCTATCCATTCGCGCCATGTTGTATTCATAATTGCACCATTTGCTCCTTCGAAACGCTTCTGACAGGATGACGATGGTTTTCTGCTGCTCTGGATGGCGTGGATAATGTTGTCCGAAATTGCGTTACCTGGCAAAAAGTCTCGCTGATGCAGACACAAAGAAACGTTTTCCGCCTCAAGTCTTGGAATAACTTCATCTAAAATAAATCTGAAATTATCTTCTGCGTATGAAATAAACGCATCAAATCTGTAGTTTTCTATAAGCGTATAGTCCGGTAATCTACGATAACCGAAGAACCTCTTCCTAGACATAAAAAGCAGATATCGGAGTTAACAGCAATGTCGGTATATAACGCCTCCCACAACTGTGGCCAGTGCTTAAGATATCCCGATACAGCAAAGGACAATCAGAAGCGTGTAAGATCTACAGTTACCTTCTAAATTGCTGAATTCTTTTTCTAAACATGTGGCATCCATGATCCTTTCATCTGACAATCGGAAAACCGTTTTCATGTTGCTCTTATGTTCATAAAGCCAGTTTAGAAAGTCTTGGTTTTCACACGAATAATCTAGCGAGTTGTTTCGAAGGTCAATTTCGAACGTAGAATTTAATTTCTTAGCATTCAGCTCTAAACTTGTCCGAATATTTCTTGCGAGAGTGTATAGGGAATTAACGTGCAGATCTATTTGTGACAAATTTGTTAAAGAAGGCAGCATCATAACCAGATTTCCTATATTGTTGTTGCTAAGATCTAGATCTGTTAAATTTGTCAGTGGGGCAAAGGTCGATCTATGCAATATCGTAATGCCGATTGCCAATAAATTAAGAGTTTTTAATGATGTTAAACATTCAAAAATACTTGATCCCACACTGTCTGCTAATTGGTTCCCTAGGTAGTTATTGTCTAGTCGTAAGATTTTCAAAGGATAGTTCAATGACTTTTCCCCGATTTGCATTATGTAACAACGGGATAAATTACTGACTTCAATATTCGGAAACGGTCCATATTGATTGGTGAATATGTTGAAAACGTCATTTGACAAATCAATATGCTTGATTGTATTGGCATTGGGTGTGATATTATAATTTATCTGTTCATTGTAAATGATATTGCCCTCATGAAAATCCACAAATTCTAGATGTTTTGGAAGATTAGTTTCAAGAGTTATGTTTCTCAGATTTGGTTGTATATAATTACATGGCCATTTGTTCGCCGCTAGTTGCATCAGAAATGCTTCCTGCATATAAGGGTATCTAGTAAAATCCCTCTCCTCACATCCTTTTCTTTCGTCGTCAGTGTCTTCAACATTATATCTGGACGGGTGGTGAGAGGAGTGCTGCAAAGCGCCCAACAATTTTCGGACGTTTATCATGCATGAGGTCTGTAACATGTACGGTGTAAATACTAGATCATTGTCAGACATAGCCATGGTAGTTAACGATTCAGGAAGCAAGATTAGGGCATTTGTCTCAATTGACATTAGTCGGTTGCCTGCGATAAACATTTCTTCTATACTTGTGTTCCAAATGTAACAGAGATCCTGCCTTAATAGACGTGTTCCCAGTCCAACGTGGTATGTATATATGCCACATATACACTAAGAATATCGGTAAATTGAAGTCTGTAGGATATATTTTCCATTGATCTGAAGCCAAGCTTTCGATTATAAGACAGATCTAATATTTGCAGATGTTTAAGTTGTTCAAAAGCCCCACCTAAAATATTCCTAACGGAGCAAGCTGAAATGTTCAGTTTCACGATTGATACCAACTGCTTAAAGGTCTAGTTGGAAATATGGGGTATGCTACAGTGACTGTAGGAATACAACCCTGACAAACTTACCCCTGCAGCCTATTGGTGTGTTTCCCAATATCAAAGTTGTCTCTCAACCCATCAAGTCTTAGCCTTTGTAGTTTTCGTAGGTGTGAAAGATTTGGATAGTTCCGTATAGCAGCTTTATCCACAGGACATTCATTTAGGACTAGAGTAGTTAGAGACAGTGGAATAAATTCATTTGACCAGCCACTTTTGAAGACCATGAGATTATTTCTGGATTAATCCAGTATCTTCAAGTTGGTGAAATTAATAAAATTGTCTTTTCTGAATTCGCTTATTTGATTGAAATCTACGGTAAGTTCATACAACCTTCAAGTTTTGTTGCGTTAAAATTTCCAAAATTATTTCTACCAGCTCTCAGTGTGACCCTTGGCTCCATAGTTATATTTCCTAGAACAGAACATATATATGTGATTCTCAAAATATGTTTTCCTTCACAATCGATAACTGAGCTTCGATTATCCGTAAAGCATTCACATGTATTACGTGGCCCGCATACATAACTTTCAGACACTGCTTCATTTATTCCAAATAGTATAAAACACTCGATCGCTATGAAAATTATTTCCATATTTGACTTGTTAACAACAGACTGTATAAGCTAATTTAATGAAATGTTCGGAGAAAGCTCATGAATGAAATATCATGACGAAGTGAATCATGCTTGATAAAATTTTAGCATCTAAAAAATAGATTGCATAATCGCATGTGATAATGTTTAAATCTAAATTCGATTAACACATTAATGTGTCTATTTTTTCCTGTTAGCAATGTTACTGCTCTTTCGCTTATCGAAGTGCGTCCATTTCGCTTGAGTACTCACATTATAATTTACATTGCACATGTCACATTACAGCAGATATCTTTTTAAAAAACCTTGTTTTATATTAAATATGTGATACTGATGTATAAAACGTGACTTAATATAGGAGAAATTAGCTTTTTCTATTGTGTAATAATTCGTCAGTTGGAAAATGTAAAGTAAGATAGAATATGAAATAGAAGCTAAACATTTTAGTAAGGACAGCCACTGCATTGTTGAATGTGTAAGGGCAGTGTACAAAATTGTATATTAACTACATTGAATGCATATTGACAGTTTACAACATTGCGTAGTGCATATGTTGAATGCATATGGACAGCTAACAACATGGTTTATTAAATATTAAAACATATTTTACATGTATCACGCGACACTAAGTAGAGCATTTCAATGAAATGATATGGAGATATATATTCATTTAAAAGCGATAAAGCGTATATGTACGTATTACTCAACTTTGACCAAAATAAATATCAACGGGCTCTGAGCAAACGGAGTTTAATGCATGTGTCAAGTGTTCTCTGAGATTAGCCTGTGCAGTTCTCATTGTATCGTTTCGCTTTAAGGAAGTCTTATCTTAGCGAAAGTGTATTGTAACCAATATGCATTTAGATAAACAAGTAGAGGGAAGTAAATTTGGAACAAGATTTACTACATTTAAGGAAACTAATATGGTTCAATATTCTTTTTTAAATATCTTTTTACGTAAATCACTTTGGATAATTAATCCTGTTAACTTGTGCATCAGGTCTTCAGATGTATCCTACGTATGCGATGTCTATTATTAATTGACAATCAAAACTATAACAGGTTTATAATGTTAATAACTCCGCAAGTTTTAAGTGAAACTAAAATCTAAGTGTCAGTTTTGATACTTTTAATTTAGTGTCCAGAAAATATTACTTCAACAGAGAAGCACCTTGAACGCTATCAAATACGAGGATCCTGTGATAAACTTCCTTAACCGTCCAAAAACTTGTTGGGGGATTTGTCGTAAAATAATATATACGGCCATTTATCCTTTACTTTTGTGTAAGCATGAGCTCTTAATAATGATAAACCATGCACAAAACGTGTTTGGGATTTTCGTGAAATAATATATACGACCATTTATCCCTTACCTTTGTGTAAGCATGAGCACTTAATAATGATAAACCGTCCACAAAACGTGCTGTGGATTTGTGGTAAAATAATATATACGGCCATTTATCCCTTACCTTTGTGTAAGCATGAGCACTTAATCCGGGTAAAACAGCTAAACTCGAAAAATTGCGAGTAGATTTAAACTGATCGATGAGGTATGAGTGAAATTCTTCTGAAATCATCTTAAATAGCCTCCAAACCCCGATCATCTCCCTTGTTAACCAATACTAAATGGTCTGTGCTAATGCTGTTTATTATTTAGATTTGAAGGGAATTTTGGGTATTACCATGTATGTGTCAAAAGGAGTGGATTAAAATATAAACCCTTCTTACACTTTTCTTGTGCTGGCATCGAAACATAATGCGATTTTTGTTCAGTTAATAACAACCTTATGTTCTAGGAATGTAATACTGCTGGAACAATAAGAGTTTCACTTTTTATAGTTACTTCATGAGAGTTATTCACAGATTTTCGTATCTATGAAAAATGTCACAAAATATATTTTCTTACAAAACTGTAACACTTTTAACAATTTTAAACAATTAAAATCTCAAGAAAAGTACGCTAAATAAAAAATGTGGATGCCCTGGGATTCGTCGAACCCGGGATGTCTTATGAACAATGAGAGCGCGCTTCCAACTTACCACGCGGGCTTTTGAATTATGTTGTCACGCTATTTTGGCAATACAAGTTTTTAGCGACGAGTTTTACAGTGTTCCAATTTCAATTTGATTGTGTTTTTGATGTGGACTTAATGGATGAATATCATGCGTCTGCTAAAAGGCATCATTTTTGTAATTGTTATTTGCCCCCTCACCCAATGATCGGTAAAGTTATTCAAGCCAGGGTCAAGCATCTTAGCGTGGCTTAAACAATTTTATAAGTTTTGTCAGAAGATAACATAATATTGTGATGGTTTACGTTTCGGCACAGGACTATCATAGTTAATTTACATTCCTTAGAAAACACGTATTTACCATATTCAAGAATGCGAATTTTATCCAGCATAAAACGAGTAAAAACGCTTTGGTATTTTATTTGCTAAGCAAAGTAGCAATCTTCGTAAAGGAAGTTTTTATGATGGCCAGTAAGATTTGAAGACTGGGAATCTTTCAAACATTGAAACGCAATTTTATCTCGACCATTAGGTTCCTTTCTTACGCAATTTGTACTGCGTTTGTATGATGTCATACTGCTACGTTTATGCAATTTAAATATATTGAGACGTCAGTTGTAGCAGAATGAGAAAAAAACTTATAAAAGGTATGGCATTTATTAAGAGTCAGCAATTGTAAAACAGTCTGACAAATAGCATCAACACTAGACAGAGAACACGCCCGCAAAACAAACACAAACCATTATTACAGGAGAGTTTTTTTATGATTTTTAAAAGATATTATGGAGCTGAAACACTCAAATTTCGTTAAGAGTATTGACAATAAACAAACATAAGTGTAAATAAATATTAATGGTTTATTACATAAACCAAGAGAAATGGTATAAAATATATTTTAATGAAATAAATAGAGGAAATTTTTTCCTGTTAGTGTAAGATCGTTAGTTATTTCACGAGTGATCATAGAAAAGATATGTTCACGAGTGGCGCAGAAACATAAAGAGTTTCTTTTATGTCCGTTTTCACGAAAATAATACAGCTGTTTCCCTTCCGCTGAAAAGTTACCATTTCTCCCGTGGCGTGCCTCAATACATTTCAATACACAAAAGAACTTCATTAGTGTTTGCATCATCCTCCGCCGAAAAAAAAGTCCGATAGTTAATGGGTTACGAGTAAACAAAGCTGAAATGTTTTAACATTTTATTGCTCTTTCTAAAATAAGCAAACAAAGTTAAGCATAAAAGCTGCTAGTGTAACAACATTTACTGTCCGTTATTTCGTAGGAATACGCAAATGTCCACATATTTTCATTTATACAGTGCGCCATTTTTACAAACAGTGAACTGAGTAATTTAGCGTTTAACACTAAAACTTATCTTAAACTGATAATCTAAAAATATAAAAAGTAGTTCCGAAAATGTGTTATTTTCACCGGTGAAAATAACAATTTGTTTATCTTCAATGCTGTTATTTCACTGCAGAAATGTCATATTTTATCATTAGGTATAAAAGAATGAGTATTATTTAACAATTTAGTGTTTGTAAACACCAGAGCCATTATAATTGTAACTTTTGAATATTTATGAAATGAAATGACTGCAAGTCTTTTTTTTATTAAACTGACAAAGCAAAATATAGAATACTTGGATCATCGTCCTTAACTTTCCATAAAGCCACAATAGCAATGTTCTAAAAAATGCAATTACATCATTTTGTTGTGTATAACAAACATCTCTTATTTCTTAAAAGAAAGAAACACTATTCCTGCTTATACGGATTACAATATATTTACGTTGATTGATGACGATTTAATACGATTTAATATCATTCAAGCAGTATTGTTTTTAAATATAATCAATAGTTAGGTTTGTGATATTAGAGGAACGGACATTTATCAATGGCCAATATATATGGATTTTTTGCAATCACTGTTACCTCTATTTCGGCAATGAAGGCTTGCGGATGAATAAATGTCTTCTTCATAATAGTGCAATGCTTCCTTTTTAACAGAGACTAGCCACTCCATAAACAACTGCACACTGTTAAGCTGAATTATATCCCAATCAGTGTTTTACAAAACATGTTATATAAACTATTATATATGTGTGGTGTCTATTCCATAGTTCTTGTTTTGACCAGATTGGAGGCATTACCATATATGTGTGTACGCTTTTCAATGTAGATACATGTTTTAGAATACGCATTATTATTGTCATTATTTATTATTTAGAGGAGCTCATTTCAAAAGGCAAATGTGCGTTTTTTATTTAGTCGAATACATATATACTTAAGTGTTATTTTAGCTCAAATTTACTTTACTAAAAATTAAGCGAACATGCCGCGCATTCAACTAAAAGCCACGTGAAACCAAAGTTACACGAGAAATCGGGGTGATAAGTTTAAACGTTAACAAACACATCATATATTTGGAACGGTTTTAAACCTCAATTTGATTGATTGCTTTAAATATTTATGCAAGCATTGAAATATTCACGAATAAATTCGCCACCAATGAACAATTTACCGAATTATCAATATCTAGTCAAATAAACGCGTACTTTGCTGAGTTAAATACAAATGCCAATTTTATGCTGACAAATCTTGAGGCACAATCTTACTTCGTATATACAAATACATTGACATTGACATTAATATGTTTTATACATAATATAGTACAATGTTGTCCTAACACAACAACATAAAGTGCAGCTCCTATCGCATCAGCAAGAGACCCTTTATTTATTGCAAGTGAGCAATTGCACATTATTAAGACGATAGACACAACCATAGGAAACACACACTAATTAAAATTATTAACCCAAACGAACGGTCAACCAAGAAAATCCTATGCCTAGATTTATTCACAAAACATGTAAGGCATAAAAAAGGTGTGTTTCCACTTAGACATGCCGACCCTAAACTTGTGTTGGTTATTCCAAGTCGAGTTGGGGATCATGTTTGCGACATTTGGAACTTAAAGTCGCAAAAATTAATTTAACATATTAAGAAATACAATAAATAAAGGATTTGAAATATGTTTGTGTTTGAGCATCCTTAATCAAGTGGGAAATAAAAATAGTACAAACAATTATCGAAAACAAAGTGGCGCGAAAGTATCTTTCCTATTTATAAGAAATAAGTGGAAACTAGCAACTAGTATAAATTAAAAGTAAATTCATAGCATTAAATCTAACATATTGGTTGTATTGTTACTCTTCAATCCCTTTCGCAGACAAAAGTTGTAATTGGTCAAATACAAAACCTCGACTATATTGTTGCCGAATTTTATTGTTGAATGAAGCATCGTTGGTTCTTATAAAATCAGATAAAAAAATCTCCTGTCATAAGAGTTAATGTGTTATTTTATATGTTTACCTAACCAATTGAAACACAGTTTTCCTGCAGAATAACATTGCATTCACTTATATATTGGTTACGTTCAGTACTTGAGTTTGCCAAAGATGATCTTTTTTATGTCAAACATCCATATAAATTTAATTTCTCTGTTGCCATATAATTTGCGGCCATCGTAGCCATTGATAATTGTTGTTGATAATGTAACTTCAGAAATATAATCACGAAACAAAAACAAATCTGATTATTTGTTTTAGTTTTAGCATCCCCTGCACAAAAAATGATTTCATGCAATACGACATTAGAAAAGAAGCATGATTAAAACTGGGATCACCGTTTTAATAATTTATTTTTATGTTTTTGTCGAGATGTATAGACAGTCCTGTATTGTGTTGGAAATTGGTTAATGGCTTTAGATGAATGGGTGTTAATAAGTTTTTCTCTTCAGAATATGTTTCTACAGTTTCTTGTTAACTACAATATTTTACTGATTGTGTTAAAAATTGTTAAAAGTGTATCTTTGTTGTGTGTTGTTTATTTTGCTAGCTGTGTCATGCCTAGGGAGAGGGAGAGCTTTTGAGATCAACTTTTGCCCGTTGTGCATTGTGCGCCATGCGAAGCCTCTATTTTTTTCTTCAAACGACACCTCCTCAAACGCTGGACACTTCTGAAATATTATGTCTTCGAATAATGACAACGCTATAAATAAACTAACATGTTACCTATTCCATTTTTTACAGGCGATAAACACTTAAGAAGTAAACTATTACATTTATATTTATTAAATATTAGAAACATATGATACAGCTTTGAAATGTTATTATATTGTGTTATTGCGTTATGTATTATGGTCCGGTGGCCTTGATTTACTAAAATGTATTATTTTCATATAATAAAGTTCAGTGAAATCGTACACATCGATACAAATATTATACTTTTTAAAATAACATAATAAATATTGGTTATATCGGGTATCAGACCTATCTTAATTCGATAATGCAAAAACCTTTTACTGTGTTGCCGATACCATCTTTACCCAAAACATTGTATTACCGTCTGGTTCATTTGTATATTCAATATAACTGTTTTCTTGAATCTATCGAAGCATTTCCAGCGGCATCTTGTTGTGAGGCACATTTTTCAAACATTACAATCAAAAGACACCCATGATCCTCTCTCGAGTAAAGATTCTCCATTCGCGACATGTTGAATTTTACATGCACCACTTGCTATCCAGGTAGGCTTCCGACAGGATAACGATGGTCTTCCTGCTGCTCTGGATGCCTTCAATAATGTTTTCCGAGATGGCCTTTCCTGCTTGAAAGTCCCGCTGATAAATCTGAAATTGTCCTCTGCGTATGAAATAAACGCATCAAATCTGTAGTTTCTATTAGCGTGTAGTCCGGTAATATACGATAACCGAAGAACCTCTTCCTAGACATGAAAAGCAGGTATCGAAGTTTCCAGTGGTGTCGGTATATAACACCTCCCACAACTGTGGCCAGTGCTGAAGATATCCCGATACAGCAAATGACGAGCAGAAGCGTGTAAGATCTACAGTTACCTGCGAGGTGACTGATGTCGTTCTTGAACCATGTGACATCCATGATCCTTCCATCTGACAATCGAAAAACATACATCTCAAACGCTTTCAAGTTGCTCTTATGTTCGTATAGCCAGTTAAGAAAGTCTTGATTTCCACACGAATAATCTAACGAGTTGTTTCGTAGGTCAAGTCCGAAAGTGGAATGTCTTCTGTTTGCGTTCATTTTCAAGCTTGTCCGGATATCACTCGAAATGGTGTGGAGTGAATTTACGTGTAAAACTATGTTCAATAAGCTTATTAAATATGGAGTCATAATATCCAGAATACCTATATTGTTGTAGCTAAGATCTAGATTTGTTAAATTTGTGAATGGCACAAACGTCGATGTATGTAAAATTGTAATGCCGTTTGCCGATAATTTTAAGATTCTTTAATGATATTAAGTTAGCAAAAATATTTGATCGCAAGCTGTCAGCTAATTGGTCGCCAAGGTAGTTTTTATCCAGTTTCAGGATTTGTAATTAAGGATACTTTAATGTTTTTTGCCCCAGTTGCATGATGTAACAACAGGATATATTAAACACTTCAATATTGGGAAATGGTCCAAATTGAACGATGAATATGTTGAATATGTGATTCGACAAATCGAGAACTTTGACAAAATTAGCATTTGGTGTTATATCATAATCGATCAGTAAATTGTAAATGAAATTTCCCTCATTTCCCTCGTGCAAATCCACAAATTCGAGATATTTTGGAAAGTCAGACAAACGCGATGTTTCTTTTCCGAGCGGATTGCAAATAATTACATTGTGACTTATTCGCCGCAAGTTGCTTTAGAAATGATTCATGCATTAATAAAAATGACATATGTTAAGATGTCGATAAATATTTACAGCTAGAGGTGAACATTGCTTGGTAACCTTGGCTGTTTTTAATCTATTTCATGAGATTTAAGAAGAATTTCACTCATATCACATCGATCAGTGTTAATCGTCACGCATTATTTCTAGTTTAGCTGGTTTACCAGTATTAAGTGCTCATGCTTACGCAAAGGAAAGGGATAAGTGGCTGCATAAAGTATTTCACGACAAAATCCCCAACACGTTTTTGTGGACGGTTAAGGAAGTTTATCACGGGATCCTCGGATTTGATAGCGTTCAAGGTGCTTTTCTGTTGAAGTCATGTCTGCTGAACGCTTAATTGAAAACATCGAAACTGACGCTTAGACTTTAGTTTCACTTAAAACTTTACGGAGTTATAAACAATATAGACGAGTTATATGTGTCATTGTCAATTGATAATCGAAATGAAATTCGCATACGTATGAACTATCTAAAAACCCGACGCACATATAAGTTTACATGATTAATAATGCGTTATAATTTACGTAAACAGGTATTTAAAAAAAATATATATATATATAATAATCGTTACAAGTAGAATCTTTTTCTAATTTTATTTCTCACGACTTCGTTAACTTAAGCAATTTTAGGCTATCATACACTATCGCTAAGAAGGGACTTCTTTAAACAAAGGATACCATATGGACTTCACTGGCTTAACTCGGACAACAATTTACATACATGCAATAATCCCCATTTTAGCAGAGCCCGGATGATATTTATTCTGGTAAAAAACAGGAATTAGTACATATTATAAGCTTTCTCGTTTTTTAAAATGAATATATACATATATATCAGTACCACGAACATAAATTCCTTATAAATTCCTTATATCACGTACTAATCACAATGAATAATCAAAGTACTGGCAGTACTGGTGTGACGATGCTTTTGAAGAGGATAGATATAAAACATCAATTTAAGTTTATATATATCACCACAATTGTGTATGTTGATACGAACATTTGGGTACGATAAAAAATGTGGGTACGAAAATTTTGGGTACGAAAAAAAATTTGGTACGAAAAAAATTTGCGTACGAAACATTTTTGGTACAAAAAAAGTTTAGGGGTTCGGGGAAGTAGTACCCGTGGGTAACTTGACCCATTGAGCGAAACTGGGAGGCGGGTCACATTCTTGTTCATTAAGTATGGCAATACATTCATGATGATTCTCGAAAGTAGGTATGAGCACATAGCCGGACCATGTGAGCTCAATCGTATGAGCACTTGACTATCCGAGTTCGCCCACGAACATATGGATAAGTTAACTAATAGCGAAATGACCTTATACATGTATATGCTGAAATCTAACAATCGAACGAAATATCAAACATGGTATGTACACTTAGGTGGTTGTGTAATTTCTGTTAGAATATCGTATTCAATATGTAAATTTTAAATGATTGTGCCCGCACTTGAGTTTGTTGCCTTGTTTGAGTCTATACGCGCCTAGGCTGCTCTCAGTGTGTGTATTTGTGTTTTCCCAAGGTAATGAGTTACCTCCGCGCTGAGGCTGCATAATGTTGGGACCCGGAGTGTGTCCAGCACTCCTTCCTAATAAGATTAGATTGACGACAGTTGGGACGAATTTTGAATGATAGCTGCAATTTCCAGGTATTTGTTTTGTACTGAAATACTTTTTAATTTTTTATATGGTCAAATGCTGCGGGGGGGATGAGATTTTCCGGAAAAAAAAACAACTGTCAGGAATGGTGACCACAAAACATACAAAATATAACATTGCGCCGGGAGCAGGAATCGAACCGGTGTCGTAAAGGTGAAAAAGCGAACGTCCTTACCACTGCGCTAGCGGGACGGACAATTACGCAAACAAATGTTGTTTTATCTATATATATCATAGCAGTGCAGCGTTTACAATTTGCAGGTTCGAAATCGTTCGCATTGTTTAGTTTTGTGATCACGTACAAAGTAAATTTTACATGTTTTTATTCGCAATTTATTTACTAAATCGAGAACAAATATCAAATAAAATAGAGAAAATATATAGTTGTTTCATTGGTCCATAAAAATAAAATGGATGTAAAATTACTAATTTGAAAATAACGTTCTGATACACTTATTGAATCTGTTTCCCCAGGATATGCTGTTCTATTTATATTAACCTTTATCAACACGAAAGACAACTCTGCTAGGAGAATGTTATCAATGAAAATCAACGAGCAATCTCCTACGCAGTGGCGAATGCCAAGGGAAGTAACTGAAAAATCGAGTTATCTCAATCGGACTGGCTCGGTCTTTTACATAGGGCGCCATTGTGAAGATTTTTTTTGCTGGTTATCAAACCTTGGACGCTGCTGTTCCAGCATCGTCAAAAACGTGGTATTCGCAATCAATTATTTCGATGTCACCATTTAAAAAATGTGTACATAATCGCGATTCACATGGTCAGTTTAAATGTCTACCATGTTCAACCTTGAGTTGATGGTAACACGGCGAGGTATTGCAAAAAGAGTTTTAAATTTTGTTTGGATATTCAGGGAAGATATCTCTCGGGATCTAAATGCGTTTAAAAGAATTGATAATGATAACATCGACTTGAAGTTTATTTTTTAGTAGTGGCAATTGCGTGTATGACAATCAATAACACGTAGTTTGAAAATATTATATATTGGAATATAGTAACCATATAATTTTTGATACGCATACACGTATACTAACAATATAGCTTTCTGTGCTTGCATGGCTAACTTATTCAGAGCTAATTACCATGATAAGGAAGGGGTAAACATGAGCCCCATGTAATTAGATGTTGTTTTAACTTATTGTCCTCTAAAATACCAACGTTCGCAATTTTTTTTAAGTCACCACGTGTACTAAACACGATGATTTCGGTTTAATGTAAATTGTCTTCCATTCCAGTACTTTCGCAATATGTATCTATTACATTTAATTGTTGTTGTAACTTTTGGACAGTTTTAGCACAGTTTGCTATATCATCTGCAAACATTAAACATAATATATCACAACATAACATAAAATTACCAGATCACCATTTGGCTTTTGAAAGGGAAGACAATTCATCAATAAATTAATCTAAGATTGTCAAACTTATTATTTCTCCCTGTCTGGTACCAATGTTGCAGGGGAACACCTTTGTTGCATATGAATTATGACATTCCCCCTTCTTGAGAAATTATTCTTTACAAATGTCTGCAAGTGATTATAGCTTGATTTAAAACCTGTGGCCCCTTTCTTCGAGATTTAAATAATAAATTCAATGTGATCTATTTTATCATAAGACCTTAAAAAATCGACGTATGAACAATATTAGTATTGCACATGTTTTAAGCGACACATTCAGTTAAACTGAATTCATATATTTGTTTATAAAAAAATCATCTATTTGCAAATAATTTTGTTACATTTGATTGTGAAAATACGTGCTTTTATATTGGTATCTTGTACAACAAAACTGACTCATTTAAATCGAGTATATATATGATTTAATTAACTGGCACCATGTCATACCTGTGTTAACCAACGTATAAATATATAAATTGTGTATGATATATTGTCAAATGTTTTATTCAACGGCATTTTACACTGAAACGTGTTTTCGTATATGTTGCATTACCGATATATTATGTCAATGCGTCGTATGAACGAATCTGCTTCTACTGATAGGGATTTCCCTACTGTGTACGTATCGTGTGTACATGAAGGGGTGCTGTACATCAGGGGGTTTAATGCTTGTGCGTAAAATGTCGTCCCAGATTAGCCTGTGCGGACAGGCTGATCAGGGACGACAATTTCTGCCTAAACTAGATTTTTGCTAATAAGAGACTTTCTGTCAACGAAAGTCCGCACAGGCCAATCTGGGACGACATTTTACGCACATGCATTAAACCCTATTTTCACAGAGCAATGCCATTTTTTAAGTAGCTGATGGGGATTTTCTGTTCGTATACATGTTGTTTGTGCATGAATGAGTTTTCTGCTGTACATGAGACATTTATTTTAAATTAAAAAGCTCCTTTTCCGGTGTTGTCTGGTACTTTTTCTCAACAACTTGTATTCAATATAAAGAAGTGAAACTCCAGCTGCTGGAGTAGTATTGCATTCTTATTATATACACTTTGTTTATTTAAGGCGAGTGACCAATTGCCGTAACAGTACGAAACAGCGCAATACGAAACAAAGTACACACATAGAAGAATAAAGCTGGGGTCGTCGCCTTGGAACGGTCAATGCAAAGCACTGGGGCTATAATCCGGTTTTAGAGCGCTCAACCTCACACTTGGCCCAGCAATATTCATGATTCATATAAGTGTAAAAAATAAGATTAAAACTCATAGCATTGCAACTCATATTAAACAATAATAAAATGGAACTAACACGCATTCAATTTAATTACCATTTAATTACTCAATGGTAGGAAGGAAACCAGAGCAACAGAGTTACACATTGTTGAGGAACGATGAAATTTCATATTTCAAGTTGTTATTTTTTAACGTTTTGTTCTGTTTGAAAAATAATTTTATAAGGTCGAATATACTCGCATTTCATTAAAGCTGCATATTCGTCGGGAAAATAGAAAGTGGTCCTAAAGAATGAGCTATCGTGGACAATAAACGTCACTCATGCTTGCTGATTGTATACTTGGTAATTGTTTATGCTGTTTAAATACACTGTTACATGATAAAATAAATTCAAAGAAGTGCATGCATTACAACAGTTACTGTGTTCATAAACACAAAGGGCATATAGTATTTTGGGGAAAAGGGACTTCCAATACGTTATAACAGCATTATTTTATAGTATGTATTAAATGCAATTCAATTTGTATAAGAATAATACAGCTTACATCTATAGTTTGCAATATATATTGGGTATGTGTATGTAAAGTAGTTAA
This sequence comes from Dreissena polymorpha, assembly GCF_020536995.1. Classification (NCBI taxonomy): domain Eukaryota; kingdom Metazoa; phylum Mollusca; class Bivalvia; order Myida; family Dreissenidae; genus Dreissena; species Dreissena polymorpha. The sequence continues at coordinate 6,835,384 of NC_068369.1, forward strand.
CCCGTTTATGACTAGCGTCTAGAAAAAAGGCCTTGGCAAACAGCGTAGACCCAGATGAGACGCCGCATCATGCGGCGTCCTATCAGGGTCTGCACTGTTGCTTACAGGAATTTCTGTAAAAAATATTCTAAATATAGAAATAAATATACTAGACATCCCTAATTTTGGAAATAAATTGATCCAATTTAGAAGGATGGGAGAGTCCACGAGGCATAAAAGGGTTAATATCACTTATACGTTGAACTGTTTGACAAGAGTTGTTTTTGTCGGTAATTATTATGTTGTTCGCGATATTAATAAGTAAACGTATATCTATCATGGCATAAATAGTTATTATACAACATACATGCATTCGTTAATGATAATATCAATACGTTCCGCATGTATTGATAGTTTATAATGTGTTTTGTGTGGTTTTTAGTTGTTCGCTTGCAAAACAAATGTCAAGTCGGTTCGCTCTTAACTACGATAAACCTGATAACGAGAAAGAGTTGTATAATTTATGCAAGAGGTTTGAGTTCTTCAATCATATTCATTCACAAATGGAAACATAATGTGAATATCGTGCTTAATGGAAATTTTTTGAACGGATCGTATATAGAATTAAAATCTATAAACATTGTTTGTATTATACGTGTCGCGAAAGAGAATGTTTATGAATTATTAAAATAGTCACTATCTGCTGCGTATTAATGACGTAGTATTTTGCTCAGCACAGGTCATTCGTAATCTGAGGCTATTAATAGATGCGGGAAAATGAAACTTCTGCTGATAAAAAAGTATAGTGGGATGTCCATTACAATATAACGCGACTGTTGCGTTACATGGGAAGCGTTATTTTGTCCTCAAAAGATAGCGGCGATCTTTTGTATTCACGGGTGCTAACAACGCAATAGTATAAGGTTAAGTTGGTTTATATTCACAGTTCTCAAATTATAAAACGTTGAACATGAGTTCACCAAAAACAAAAGGAATACTTCAGACAACAACACACATGATTTATAATCGCTAAAACCGAATATAAAAAACAGCTAATTATAACAAGAAATATATTTTAAAAAGGTAGTCGGCGTCAATGCTGACTTTAAAATAAAGTTTGCAATTTACATTTCTAAATTATTAAAATTGATGGCAAAAGTTTAACTATTGGTTTTGTTTACTTGTTAAGCGCATATTCACCGCATGAAATGTGTTTTATCATTGTCAAACCACACATTAGTGTAAGTAGATAAAAATTATACTACGGGAGTGCACACCATATGTGTCCTCACATGCCTTATTATGAGTGTATTTCTTCACAATCGAAATATATCGTATGTTAATATTTGATTTACACGCAGTATTTTTTCGACACATTTAAATCACACTTTCATAGCCGCGTCATGCGAAAACGGTTCTTATGCGTTTCGGCCAGCGTATCTTAAGCCCAACCTGTGCATTTACGCAGTCTGGTCAGAGGCGATGCTGTTCGCTATAAAATCACTCAATGTGTTATGGTCTCATTATGTATCTCCTGAAAAGAAAGAATGAGAGTTGCGCAGGCTGAGTGGGATATGTATATGATTGGCGAATATGAAATAAGACCCATTTTCGCATGACGAGGGTCATTAAACAATCTCATTGCGAACTGCAAATGGCACATTGTAGCACAATGCTTTTCGATACAAAATTGAATTCAAAATAGCAAACAGGTAAATAAGGGCAGCCTATCCAGGCGTTTAGTAACGAGACGTTCTGACAGCGTACGGCAATCATTTGTGGTTGGATGTTTAAACGATTTTTCTCTTATCGTGACACTATACTATTTCGGTGATGTTTGTTTTTTCATCTTGAACGCAAAACTGTGTTTATCGATAGTCAATTATATATTCCCCAGACGATTTAGTGAACGAGTACTGACCCTGAAATTCTGCGAGATGGATTTTATCGCGTAATTGTAACTGGGCCTCAATTTGTGTCGTTTGAACATACAGAGAGTAGTCCGAATTCCTTATACTGAATAGTACTACATCCTTAACGCTGAGCAAAGACACAGTGATGTTGCCAAAGTTTAAAGGTTTTATCCCGAATCAGCCTATGAAATATTCGAATATATTCATGCGTGTCTGCTGGCCTTATGTTAAAGTATTTTAAGGGGTGTTGCTGCAGTTTTGACGATTTTTTTCCATCTAATAACTTTTGCTCAAATTTTTTATTCAAGTACTACATACAAATACTAAATGAAAAATGCAATAAAAACATAGGGTCACCGGCTTTGTTTGGATTTTATTCACCATTATATAATATGTACTTTTTAATTAAAACTGAAAAATCTCTAATTGCATAATAATGATTAATAACCTATGAAATTGGAAACATGTAGAGATTATATAAGCTAATATATATCAAATACCATTTAAGTAAACCACAAACAACCAAAAAAATGGAGAACACAAGTTAAATTTTAAGAAATTTAATTTTTATAATTTTTATGTCACCCAAAAAACGTCATTTTTTTACTATTTTTACCACAAATTTGGAATTTAAAAAAGTTCTATCTAATAACTTTTTGCGAAACTTCTCAAATATGTTCATCTCTGTATTGTTATCATGAAACAAAAATCAAAAAAGGTGGTCACCGCACTTATAACAGAGATTTTTTGGTTTAACCATCCCTACCGTCTTGAGTAAAATTTCACAAAATACAGCAATTAGGCCAAACCCAAGTACCAGTACATACATTGCTAGAAATATGCATAAACATAAGAACTTTTTTTTACAATCTTAACTGGGATTACAACAGCCTACCAAAAAAACAACAACACTAATACAATATTTAATCACAAACATAATACCATACAGTATCAAATTCGACCTTAAACATAAGTATCTTACATATACTTGTTCACAGATTTCGGCATGTTTTGAAGTTTGTGATTAAATGCTTTAAATTGATAAATGTAAACAACAGGACTAAAGAGCTCCAGTATAAAACAAGAATGGAATTAAAGAAAGTAAAAAAAAGTAATAAAAAAGTTGACACCACCTGGGATCGAACCACTGACAACTATATTATGAATAAACTTGGTCATTTCTGATGATTGTGATAACAAAAATATTGAGTTGTGATAATAGCATCATCGGTGTTTCTATAAATATATCCTCGGATAAATAAACTGCCGCAACACCCCTTAAGGCGAAAAGCTGGGTAACACAGCTACGCCGAAAAAGCGCATTAGTGCTCTATACCCATGTTTAGGTCAGAGTTGTTGAAACCGTGTGAACTGCAAGGGTAACAAGTAATGCATTAACACCAAAGTACGGGTCAACAGGGCTGTCTTTATGACTACCTAATTCGTGAGTAAAAAGTATTGCTCGCAGATTTATTTTTTATTTATTTTCATCAATTATTTTATTGTCTATTTTAAATTTGTATATGGTGTAAAAAATCAAAAGTTGTGTACAGGGAATTTCCATCATGAAATCATTTAATATGATGGCAATTGCAAATTTTCTTTATATTCAGTTCTCATTACCATTTTCATCATACTTTCTATGCTTTCAGAACGTCAAAATAGGGCCATGCTGTTGTTATTTTGTCTAAGCTATCTCTATAAAATATAAAGGATGACAAAAAGTGCACATACATCTCGACCTGTGCGTTAAGACACACCCTTTATAAAGTTGAATGGCTTGTGGTCATTTCAAACTTGCGATTAATATTGAAAACTTAGTTTCGTCTTAAATTATGCACTAACGAACAACTTCAGTGCCTTTAGCGCTTTGATTTATTAATAAAGATCACGTATTTCTTTTTACATTTCTTCTCCGACTTTTGCAACAGGATTTTCCGGATTTTGTTCATATGAGTTTACCCAGCATTGTCGCTAACGAAAAATTACAATTTATACTTTATACTTCCATTGTATTTTAAATGTTTTACTCGCTAAAATTCTCCGACTGAAATATACGTCCGTCTTTACTGTTTATAAGGGGGGTGTATATGTTCCTAATAATATGACTTTGTCAGAATGACAAGAGCGGTAATAATTAAAACATTACAATTAAAACATCTCGTCAAAATGCTTTTATGCAATAATTATTCTTGCTGAAATGACAGGTTGAACATTTCGCAGGTGCTTTATACAATAATAAATAAGAATTTTTTATTAAATGATCGGCATGACACACGGAAGATCGCGGTATAAAACACGGAACAATTTGTTTCTTAGTAATACAAATATATCAAGTGTATAATGTTCTATTCGATTAATGACACTATAAATGTCGTTTCAATGTTAAAATTATCCTGTCCAATCTATTTATTATCTCTTAAAACTTCCCTAGTTCTTTTAACCAATGTTAATGTACAGATAGCAAAGATCCTCAGCGTTAACTTCCCTTTTGGAAGTCTTCGATAACCACCCCTACCATAAGTTTCTTGTTTGTAAACAGATACTTTTTCCATATCTGTATCAATATTATCTTAACACAAGAATCACAAAATGGCCGTAGATTGCTCAACTTTGAAATTTTATTTTCAGAGTTGAAAAGTTGTGTTTCAAATAAAGTATGCGTTGTAACTAACACACCTAATATGACATAGTTCGGCCTTTTGGTTTGAGAGAGAACACTTGTTCAAATAAAATAACAAATAAAGTCTATAGTAAAAACGAAATCCTTAGAGCGTTTCCAGTTTTGACCCAAGGGTTATGATTGGAATAAAAACACTTTGAACAAAAAACACACAAGATGTTATAAAAACACTTAGCCTTGCGATTTCAGGAAAGATTGTAAAAGTCATTAAACTTGATTCATGGATTGTAGTCAGGTTATACATTAAAATTTTAACTAAAATATTAAAGTATGTGGAAAACACTGTCTGGGAAACAATTCAGAGCCTTTTATATACATGTATATACACATGTAAGAGCCTTTTTCAATCTGCAACCCTGTATTGACAAAATATACGTAACCGGGATTTCTAGTACTAGTAGTATAGTTCTTGCTTTCATTACTATTGTTTATTTCTTTTAAGTAATGAAATATATTTCTAATTAGGATTGTAAACACAGAATCGGCTTTTTTTCTATGAAAACCAGTTTTTGGTGTTTATTGGGGAGATCTAAAGAGCTCTCCCACGTTTGGGACCGAACCCATGACTTCCCGATCGCTAGGCGGACTCCACTTCCACTACGCCACGGCTATCACCTTTGCTATTGCGCCATTTTAAGAAATCGTATGACCAAGATCTGATAAGTTTACATGTTGCATTATTTCGACAGTTTTATTTCAGTAAAAAAATATGCCGGTGATTTCGTTTTGTTTAAACCATAATTCTTAAGAAAGTTTTCATTCTGATGGCTCTGGTTTGCATTCAATCGCTGAGTATTTACATGATACTATTTATCATATTTTATTTATTAACATTTCTTCGAACTGTGATAAAGTAAAATAAACATGTATTTATACTTCTTTTGGAAACACTCTGGACCAAATTTGATGCTAGACGCTTCATAAGACCGGTTTAAAAATAAAATTCTCAAGTCAGTGACCGTTTCTCGTTCATGTTTTGTGTTTGTGTTATATCTTTTTGTTGAACTGTTTTGCACTGATTTGCAATTGGTCACTCCCCATAAATGCAGAACCACGTGATGTTTTCTCATTCTGCTGCAACTAAAGTATCGCCTTATTTAAATAGATACACGTACCTGTATTACATCATACACACAGTAAAAGTGCGTGAGGAAGAATCCCAATTGTCAAGATAAAATGACGTGTTATAGTTTGAATGATTCCATGCGTGCAAGATGAACATGCTATCATGGACATTTAACGAAGAGTGCTACTATACTCGGATGTTCAACAGTCGCAGCCATGGAAAGACGAAATCGTCATAATCACTTTAACCCTTTCTTCCATAAGAAACGCAGTGAAAATGGCTATGTGCAAACAGCATAAAACAAGAACAGCCTGCGAGTAACTCGCAGTCTGTTCAGGTTTTATGCTGTTTGCTGCCCATCAGTATCTAAGGGTTAGAAATGAAGCCTTTAAAACTTGTATCAAGTGAGGAAGGTCTTAAATTAAATTTAACTTTCTAAGGGACTACGGCTGAGTAAAAAAAAGTATCACATTGATAAAGGGTAAATGCAGGAGAAACAATCATGAACAGACAAAATGATAAGTAAAAAATTATGTGTTTTCTAAACCATATGAGCCGGGTTTAATACATGTGCGTAAGGTGTCGTCCCAGATTATCCTGTGAAGTCCGCTGTTCAGCGACGACACATTCCGCATCAACTGGCTTTTTGCCAAGAAGCGACTTTCTTTAAACGAAAACCATCATAAACGCGAAAAGTGTCGTCTCTGATTCGCCTATGCGGACTGAACAGGCTAATCTGAGACGACACTTTACGCACATGCATTAAACCCCTTTTTTACACACAGAGCACTGCCCAATATTACGTTTTAAACTGACTACGCGTATTAAATTGTCTGAGCCACAGTTGAAATCTACTGAGTAATAAGGACGATAATCACAGGTATAAAATCTTTTTTTACTTTAATACTAGTACTTGACATTTCCCCATATGCCTTGTCAAATAATCATAACCAAGTGCCATATAAAGCTGCGTTATCGCTAAGATGCACATTCATCGCACGGGTTACTTCCCTCTTAGCCTGATTGAAATAATTTTTGTGATAATTATGCATCTTATCGGTGGCATGGTACTCTTCCATTAGAAAGAAACTGCTTCCATATTTGATTGAGGCGAAACGGCAAAGAAAACTATGACGCGCTGTACATCGACCGCGTCAAATATACCCATGAACGTCCACACCCTGGCCCAGTACCGAAACTCCCCCCTCGTGGCCGCCGCGATTACGGTTGACAGCGTATCAGCGTCGGAAGACGCCATGACCATGGGTATGACCTAACGACTGGTCTTTAAGGAGACGACCTGAAGCAACTGACTGTGCTATTCTGGAAAATTCAGGGTCTTATTTCAAAAACTAGAGGACAGTGATGTTTTCATCTATACAAATTCATATGACAGTTTTATATTTACAGAAACGTGGACAGCTAAATCTTATAATATCCATATTGACAATTTTGAAAGTTTATCATGGCAATGTCAAAAATGCAACAGAAATGCGAAACGACACAACGGACGTGTGATTTTTTTACTATAAAACAGTCTATGATACAATTGAAGTTCTAAATATAAATGACCAATTGATTATTTGCTGTGAACTCTCTAAATCTTTTTTCGGCTTCGAAAACGATGTATATATTTGCTGTTTCTATATACCACCACTGACTCTCTTGTGTTCATTAATGTTAAGTCCTAACTTAGCTTCAAACAAACATAAACAACAACTATGTTGTGCGATGTACGAGAAACGCATATAGAACTTTTCTTCCGTTTGATAATTTGAACCATTAATGGAATGAACCAATTTGATACTGTAGAACACAGATGAAACAACATTGTTAGATTTTCATTGGTCGTTTAATTAAGTCATGTACATTGCTACTTATAAGAAGGGCTGGCATTGCAACTTTATCTTCGCAATATTTTTTTAAATGTTCAAATGAAAAAATATATATATTTCTTCACCGCATTGTCTGCTCTTGATTGAACCAAGTATCCACCAATTATGTCCGACATTTGATCCCTGTGTTTCCCATGCAAGACCGCGTCCTCGTATCGTTCATTCAGAGTATCTCTCAAACCAATACTTGTCAAACATATGTGATATATGCATCAATTATGGTATGCATCTTAATGCTATCATATCAAATAATAATCTATTTTTACAAAAACAACCGTTATTTCTCTTTCCAAGAATCGTACAATCTCTTCCAAAAATTGCACAATCTTTTACAAAGTCTATAAATATGTCGTCGGATGAAATCAGCATTGGCCAATAAGGCGAACTGACCCATTTTGGGACAACAAGAGTGCATTTTGCTTTCTCCGATATCATCTTAGCGATGCAGTTCGGAACCAACCTAGGTGTCGGAACTAACTAGTTTACATCGTTTCCCAAATATTGAACTAAAGCATCCACTGCCTGTGTTCCTGATCCCACCATCGGGAGTTAAACCTTCTACATTTAATATTTATATGCGTTGCGAATCTATCAACTGAATGTTTACCCCATGTGGTATCTATTGTTATAAAATAATATGGTTTTATCTGCCAATCGTCTGAATCGAAACATCGCCTTAAATAGTCGCTCTTTTCATTGTTTGTTCTTGGAATCCATTCCGGACATATCCATATATTATTTTGATCACAAAACATATTTTAATCTAAAGCTATTTTGAATATCCATTTTTTGACTACCATTATGTTATACAGAGTTTACATTTGTACTGTCTGAATCCACTTTTATGTACGAATTTTGCAAAGCATTTCGAAAAGTTTTAACAATTCTGTTACATGTAACTATTTTCGCTTCACGCCAAGTAGAGCTTTTTTCTATTTGTGACCAGATGCCAATTATTTCTACATCTTTTACCGCATTATCATCAACCTTTATTAAAAAAAGGATTAATCTCGTCACAATTCGTCGCAATCCCTCTCTGACAACCCTCTTATCTATAACGGCCTCTTCTGCGGACTTATCATATGTCATAAACGCTATGACTCATTTGTAGGAGTCATACAGCGGGGTCTTTGTCCACTTCCGGGGACTAAATCATACCTTTTTTGTCCACTTCCGAGAACCATAGCATACAATTTTGCTCACTTCCGGGAGCAATCTACTGGGCTCTATGTCCACGTCCGTAGACCATAGCATACAACTTTTACTCACTTCTGGGAACAATCTACTGGGCTCTATGCTTAAATTGTTCTTAATTTGACTTTTTTTAAAATGATGGTTCAGCAGATACTATATTCGAAATTTGATTTAAGCGAGTAACGTTAGTTTTTTTAATTATCTTTTCTATAATGCGTTTCATGTCATGAAGTAGCGGATTTTCGTGCTATGCTTGCTAAAGACGATTTCACTTTTCATCTACGATTTCGCTGATTAGATTTATGTGCTCCTCCATTTTCGGTTCACGATGTTGCCACGATGACGACTTCCTTAGAACTGAATTCGAACGCTATTTATTTCAATGAATAGCCCTTCACAAACAAACTTGCGAAACCGGTTTGTTTGCTCATGCAACGCGGAGTAGCATGTCTATCCGTAGTATCGGCTCTCATAATGAATACATACGAATTTTGGAAGTGAATACAAACAAAAACACGCATGTGTTATATGTCAATCTATAGTTAAATGTGTATTATTGGACATAACAACGAAAACTGCATTTAAATCGGCAATGTTTTGACAAAATAATGGCTACCGTAGACTTAGCTCCCTATAATAATCTGTTTCACGTACCGTTGTCCCATAATATCGGTCCTTTTGATTGGTTGCTAAGAATATGTACTATGAGCATGGGCTTGTTCTAAAAATAGTAACTTAATGGAAACTCTTGCTCATGTTTTTCTTTTTTTAATTTTATTCAAAAATAAGCGGCATATAAAACATTTGATAAAGCTACTATAAATCCATAAACAAACTAACATAATTGTGTGTTACGTAAATAAAAAACCATAGCAACACCCTGGAAAAAAACATAACCTACTTTCCAACGAACACCAGAAATCATTAGATTACTCACCGAAATTTCCCGAAATCCCCGTTGATATTAAGCAGGCCTGTCGAGTAGCGAAATCCGCCATATTTACGCCTTAAAGGGTCAATATGTCATCGGTATGATTGCTTTTTGGCATCGCTTAAATGTTAATGTGTTGATAAAGCATGCATATTCTTGTATGTATGTACGATTCATCTATTAATATTTTTTTCTATGAGTATGATAATTATTTATGTTTTGAATGTTTATTCACTTGACAAAACCAGGTATGATACATGTAGCAAAAGCATTTATATCATATTGACGCGTGTGCGCAGCGGGTAATCAGATTGCGAGCTGCGGGTATTCAGATGATCACCTTCAATCGGAAGCGAGTTAATTAACACCCCGAGGTTTTGGCGTGACGTCACAAGACGGGATTTCCGTTACTAAAAATAGATTGGCCGTCACACCTCTCGATCATGGCCATTTACATTGTATTAGAGTAAAGGTCGTCGGAAGACTAAATTCTTACAATTTCACAAAACAAAACTATAAATACCCGTGTTTTTTTCTTAAAGTAAGACTTAAAAAAATGATATTTCAAAAGTAATAAAACATATAATAATTTGATTATAATTATAAGTGGTGTGGATGCGAAAGTGTTATTTTTCATCAGCGATCGAAATTTATTGTAATAGGTGCATTGAATCAGTTATAAAACAAAGCCCTAAAAAGTGCAATACATTACAATCTAAATGTATTTTTAATTTTCTTTTACATTTAAACGGCCACCGGAAAAACTTTGCGAAACCGAAATTTCGCAAACTTAAGTACCCTTTTTCTTGAAGGTTTGCTTATTTGTGATAAAGTATAAGATAAAAGTCTAACTTGTGATTAATAATTGGTTATTTTTGCTTGTTAAATGCGTTTTCTTCACTATGAACTTTATTTGCAAAGTTGGGGTTCCAATGGGATTTTTGTAATATCCCATGGGATTTTTCATTATCCCATGGGAATTTTGGTTTCTCCCATGGGATTTTTCTCCAGCTTTTTTTATGGGAGAAAAAATCCCATGGGATTTTCAAAAACATAAAACACGTTCGTTTGTGCTTAGTTATCGATTTTAAGCATTGTTAAAGCATTTGTGCTTATTTTCGTTCAATTTACTTTGATAGAAAAAAAATCCCATTTTTTTATGGGAAAAAAAAATCCCATGGGATTTTTTTCTGATTTTTAGAGATTTATTCATGTAACCTTCAGAAACACTACCTTTTAACAAATGATGAGCATTTCTCGCGATTTCAACGCGTTATATCGTGTTTTAAAATAATAAAAAAATCCCATGGGATTTTTTTCCCATGGGATTTTTTTGTCCCATGGGATTTTTTTTCCCATGGGATTTTTTTTCCAATGGGATTTTTTTAAGGTATAAGTTTCTAAAAGCTATATAATAATAATAATTATAATAATAATAATAATAATAATAATGATAATAATAATAATAATAATAATAATAATAATAATAATAATAATAATAATAATAATAATCGTGCTCAATATGATGAATTTGTACTTTTAAGCGACTAACATTTTTATTCGAGCCGATCGTCGAGTCCGAATGGTGAGTATAAAAGCAATTTACCAGTACAAATAAATCTCACTTGTGAAGAGAACGCTACCGTACTATAAAATAATCTTGATAATAAGTCATATCATTTCTCGACAGAAAATGAAAACAGTATCCATATTGATGTCAGCAATGTCCCCTGCTATGATAAATATTGACAAAATGAAAAACCTTGACAATAATTCCGTGTCGAATACGCATTAGATTATAGCAATCAAATTCATATAAGCATTGATAAGATAATTTGCGAAAATGGGTCTTATGTCAAATACGGCAAGCGTAGCTCCATTCCATAATGTCCGGTATTAAGTCACGTCAAGTTTCGTGGTCGAATTATAGCATAATAATCATTTTCACATTACGCGAATCATATGAGTTTACCTACATATATTGTGATAAAATTTATGTTACACTAATGTGCGATGATGAAAAGGGGATTTCGGTAATTCTACATTCGCCCGCCTAGTACCGAAATCCCCATATTTACGCCTTAAAGGGTCAATAGGTCATCGGTATGAATGGTTTTTGACTTCACATGAATGTTAAGGTGCAAAAAAATGATATTAATTTTAATTATTAAGCACTCTTGACAGCATTAAGTTGCCTCTCAGTGGGGATTTCGGTAATTCTACACTAGAACTTAAACGCGCGCCGGTACCGAAATCCTGCTGTACAAACCTTCAAGTGTCAACAAAATTATTATAGTGTTTTTTTTCATTAGCAACCAGTGACATGTATTATCTCCCATTCGGTTACTTCTTTTGGAAAATAATTAGCGGGGATTTCGGTACTGCTACATTCGTACGCCCAGAGCCGAAATCACCCATGTTTACGCCAATCCCCCATATTACGCCTTAAAGGGTCTATATGTCATTATGTTTGGGATTTGGCTTTGCATTAATGTTGATTTGTACACAATCATATTAGTGTTAATCATTTAAACACTCTTATCAGAATATTTTTTCCATTATTAAATAGTTTATTAATGTGAAAAATGTGTAAACGAATGTAAAAAAGGTAAAATGTACATTTAAAACATTGGTTACACAAAAGTATATGTAAATATAACATGACATAGTAATATCAAGTCTTCAGAAAGTATTTTCCAAACAAATCTGATGAAACAAATGATATCGTACTACCTTATTTACAATATGCTATACACTTTTGCAATTTAGTTATCAATGTTTAATCAAAGCATAAATCAGGATAATATGTTGCCTCTTAGCGGGGATTTCGGTAATTCTTAACAAGCACATAAACCCGCGCCGGTACCGAAATCCCCGCTGTACAAACCTTCAAGTGTAAAAAAATACTGATTTAGGTTTAAATAAAGGGAACAATAGTATTTTTGGCCACCAAAAAGCACTTCCGCGTCAACAAAACGATTGAAATTATGTCAGAAACCCAGCTTTTCATTGTATATATTGCAATACACCATCGGCCGCCGAGAGCGGAATACTGCGCTTGGCCGCTAAACAATGTGGATTGCATCAAATTAAATGTCAATTTTCGATTTTATTACAAAAATAAACACTGCCTTTTTATAAATATGTCAAGCACGTACACTTAACAAAAAAATCGATATATCTTTATGTAATGTAGAAAAGTAAAGCGCTTTATATATAACAATGTTTTATAATGTCTCTCTGGTTGAGAAAAAAAACTAAACAAAACCATGTAGAACATATATGTTTTCATAATTAAAAAAAATATTTAATGATGCACGTGATGTTTTATAATTGATATAAGTTCACGTGTCATTGAACGAGTTAAGGGAGAGATGCGAATTAAATTACACATAATTAAAAAATGATACTATACTGTCAGCTTGATTTATAAATTGTGTTCCATCGCGCCAATATATTCATTGTTCCATGAAATTGTGTATAAAAGCAAAACGATTGAAATTATGTCAGAAATCCTGCTTTTCACATGAAATGATCTTTAACACTTTATTTATTCCAATCAGGTAATTAGTAATAATAGGGGAAGTCTATACTGTGTATTAGAAACTTGTTGTGGTGATCCCTATCTTATCCGCTCAATACACATCCACCTGGCTACTGTACAGAAAAAATTAGATTTACTTCCAAAATAACTGATTTCATTAATTGCTAACGTGTTGTCTACATTTTAAATTAACAACGATAATGGATCAACATCACCGTTGCACAATTATTAAGTTCACAGTAATCTGTACTTTAAATAGATAGCCTAATTAAAGACGGTGCTAATAAAGAACAAAGCGTGAATGTGGATATTAAGAAATTAGATCCTTTTTTGCATGACACTGGCAGTATATCATTTTATCTTATATAAATAAGCCACATTTAAGACATGGATAAAATTAAAATAAGACACATTTGCATCTTTCATTTCTTGAAAAAAAAATAAGCACGCAGTCACATATAAATAAGATACATTGAAGACACAGAAAAAAATAAATAAGACACATTTGCATCTTTCACTAAATTTTCTTAAAAAAACATGTGAAACTGAAGAAAAACATTTATTACTGACACATTATTCTAAAAGTCGACTGACAACTTAAGTTCAAAGAGGGATTTACAATTAAATAAGATCCATTTTCGCATGATGCTGGTTGTAGAGCAAGCAATACATTTCTTACTGACACATTATTCTAAAAGTCGACAGGCAACATAAATTCAAAGAGGGAACCACAATTAAATAAGATCAAGTTTCGCATGATACTGGTTGTATAGCAAGTAGTCACATATTAATTACAGCATGCATTAGTTGCAATAATTTTGTTAAGTGCGCGTGCTTCTGAACGTTGCGTTAAGCGAGAGTGTTGTCATTTTGTTAGTTTTATATTTTGGTATTATGTATGATTATTGCTTGTTTTGAATTTGAAATAAACGCTTTCCGGCAAATAAGCATCGTCTTAATTTTAATACAAATAATGAACATTTGACATACAAAATGTCCAATAACATACCGGCAATAACATTATATATATGTTAATTTCTGTGCATGTTTATACCGAAATTATAGCCGACATCGGCAGTTAGGGAAATTTAGTGACACACTTTAACACATCAAACATGCATGATAGTTCTTTTTTCATATGATATTCCCCTGGTTGCTTACCGGTGTATTGGTGCAGTTGATATCCCCGCCGGGACTACAGTAGGGTGCTAATACACACGTGTATCGTGTTCAATACAATCGTCTTCATTTTAATACAAATAATGAACATTTGACATACAAAATGTCCAATAACATATCGGCATTAACATTATATATATATGTTAATTTCTTTGCATGTTTATACCGAAATTATAGCCGACATCGGCAGTTAGGGAAATTTTGTGACACACTTTAACAAATCAAACATGCATGATAGTTCTTTTTTCATATGA